>NW_015640445.1:751548-755908 GCF_001515625.1 Sinocyclocheilus rhinocerous | reverse complement strand
ATAGGCTAACATACACTACCAGTCAAAAGATTTTGAACAGTAAGATTTTTAATGTTTTCGAGAATTCTCTTCTGCTCACCAAGCCTGCATTTATTTGATCCAAAATACAGCAAACGCAATAATATTGTGAAATATTTTTACTATTTAAAATAACTGTTTTCTATTTGAATATATTTTTTTATGTAATTTCATTCCGGTGATCAAAAAAGCTAAATTTTCAGCATCATTACCCCAATCTTCAGTATCACTTGATCCTTCAGAAATCATTCTAATATGTTGATTTTTTTTGCTGTTCAAGAAACATTATTATTATTATTATTATCATCATCATCATCATCAATATTTAAAACAGTTGAGTAAATTTTTTTTCAGGATTCTTTAATGAATAGAAAGATCCAAAGATCAGCATTTATCTGAAATAAAAAGCCTTTGTAACATTATACACTGAACCATTCAAAAGCTTGGATCAGTATTTTTTATAAATTTTTTTGATTTAGCAAGGATGCTTTAAATTGATCAGAAATGATGATAAAACAATTATAATTTTACAAAAGATTTCAATTTCAGATAAATGTTGTTCTTCTGAATCAAAGAATTATCAAAGAATCCTGAAAAAAATTATCATTCTCATTTACTCAGCTGTTTTAAAAATAATAATAATAATAATAAATGTTTTTGAGCAGCAAATCAGAATATTAGAATAATTTTCTCAAGTTATTTTAAATAGTAAAAATATTTCAAAATGTTTCTGTTTTTGCTGTACTTTGGATCAAATAAATGCGGACTTGGTGAGCAGAAAACAAAAATCTTACTGTTCAAAAACTTTTGACTGGTAGTGTAGTTCATATGCTTGTAATTCTCATACTTGCTACAGTGTGCACATTAACCCTTTAAAGAAGAACTGTAACCACTATATGTAATTAAACACTAATATTTGGTTTGGTCAAGCCGATATATTTTAAACAAATTATTCTTATTTTTTTGCATTTGATTTCCCCAGTCTTGAATATTATACTGTGCACAGGGATCAGGTGGTTCATTATGGTCCAAAAATTCTTGCCCAAGTTGAAACACAGAATACATCAAGCATTTCAATTTGAGTATTGGGAAGCAGACGGTCATCTGTCTTGATCGTGCGGGATGCCAATCTGATCATCTGCATGAACAGGCAAAAATTCTGCCCTCCAGCAGAGATGGAAGCAAGTCTGGGAGAATGAATGAGTTTAGTATATGCATAAGCCATGTTCTTGGGGAAGGGATTTGTTTATTCATTTTATGTGTACTTAAATTTGGGCCTTTAACCACATGAATGAAATCTTAATGTTCGGATTGTTTGAGGAAACAGCAAGGGCTCTTTGTCTTTTTGCTATGGCATAGATGCGACTTTCAGTCATTTTTAGACATAATACTACATAGACAGCTACATATAAGCCATATATAAACTAATTTCCTTGAAGAATTCACAGAACTGCTGTTTATTTGAGCATCTCAACCAGCACAGTAAAGCAACATTGGCTCACCAATGTTATGGGTTTGGGAACGAGACTAACCATTTAGGGAAACCTGCTGGAAAAGAGTTATTTTTGCAATTCCGTTTAGAAATTACACACTTCAGGTTTAAGAGAGTCTTTTCAATACAATTAATACAATTCATACAACAAATACAATAAAAAAAACTCATACTTGAGATTCAGCATATGGCCATTTAATTTTGATAGATTCTATATACAACTATTATTTTATTGAATTTCAAGAACCAATCATCCATTTCCAAAGCAAATTACATATTAATTTTAATATTATTAATTTAAAGCAACCATTTTTTGCTCATTTAATTTCCTTCCATTAAAAAATCCTGAAGGAAGGGTTGTAATGGTTTTTGTGGTAACAATAAATTATCTGTAGGAAGTATATGACCTGAAAAAATTAAACTTTTTGCTGCCTGTGAAGTCTGAGAATGAGCCGTTTGATTTGCCTCCTTTTCCTCTTCACTGTCCTCTGTGAAAACCAGCCATTCAGGTCCATGCTGCGATGGAAAGATTGTGGTGGGTCCTACAACAATGAATAAGAACAGAATTTTTAAATACAGAAAAAAACTAAACTTTAGAATGAAACAGATGCTCATCAAAATACCTTGAGGAAGCTCTCCACATACTGCAGAAGGAAGATGCCACAGTCTGTATAGTTATCCTGCTTTGGGACGATGGGACTCCATCCATCCATCACTCCATTTCCAAAACTCTGTTCAGAGCCCATTTTGACCTTCCATTCCTCTTGTAAGTACCTTGGATTTACAGAAAATAAGTGGCTAGAATGGCAATGTTGTCTTGCATTCATTAATCATATTTTATTTTATTCATTCATTTATGGTGAAGTATTACACTGTTTGGTGTAATCACACTGTTTCTATATGCCACCCAGGTAAATATAACTAGCCGGCTAACATGCATGAGGTTTGCTCGGTTTGGAAGCAGATTTCCATTTGTGTGTCAGCAATGAGTCCTTGGAATTGATTTAAACAAATGATTCTTTCTAGCATACAAGCGTCTCCAGTGAGATTTGAATGTGGTCCAGTGAAGGACTCGGCTTTCTGAGCTGCCAAACTCCCCCTTGAGGAAGACAGCATTTTGTCTCATAGGAAACAGTCGTTAATTGGTGACGTTTGCTGCCTAATGCAGGATACAGAAGCACAAGTGAAAATGTGTGCTCGCTATTAATGCACAGGTGCAAAAATAATCAAGCACTTGAAACAAAAGAAGATAATCACTCTTGGAGTATCTGCACCACTGATGATCTTCCACTGCAGGTGAGGGAGTCCATGATGAGGATGCACGGCCTGCAAACACAGACAGTCCATCAAATGACTGGGTACAATGGAGCATTTCATCGACTTGTTACTGCCATCTAGTGACAGGTAAAAGGAAAACATGGAAAACTCACCGTTTAGAGACATTACTGGCACTGTTAAGGACAGATCTGTTCTTGACCGTCTGTAATTCAGAAATAGAAAAAGTTAGTTCACTCTCTACTGATTTGTTACTGAATTAGAAAGTGATTAGCTCACATTACCTGATCATCATCTTCAGCCTCGTCATCTGAAAGGAAGCAGAAGCTCTGGTCTAATTTGTCTATGGGAGAAAAATATACATAAGGCATACTTATCACAGAAAATAATTTATACTCATTTCTCACTTAAAAACAAAACACTTTCATTCCATTTTTTTTTCATCAAACTGATCAAAATTGACAGTGAAGACATTTATAATGTTACAAAAGATTTCAAATAAGTGCGGTTATAACTTTTTTTTAGGATTTCTTAAAGTATCATGGTTCCCACCAAAATATTTAAAAGCACAATGTAAGATTTTTTTATTAAAATATCCAAAAACCACTAGAACGGTGTTATATATTTTGCCGACTTGTGTACTTACATTATCTCAAATGTTTCGAAGAATGTTTAAAGGGGTCATATGATGTTGCTAAAAAGAACATTATTTTGTGTATTTGGTGTAATGAAATGCGTTTATGCGGTTTAAGGTTAAAAAAAACAAATTTTCCACATATTGTACATTGTTGTTTCTCCTCTATGCCCCGACTTTCTGAAAAGCGTTGATTTTTACAAAGCTCATCGGTCTGAAAAGCGAGGTGTGCTCTGATTGGCCAGCTATCCAGTGCGTTGTGATTGGCCGAATACCTCAAGCGTGTGATGGAAATGTTATGACCCTTGCCATACTGTGATGCCCTGTCCGGCCGGAGCGACGAGACAAAAACATTAAATCCCATTATAAACAAGGCATTTGTTGC
This sequence comes from Sinocyclocheilus rhinocerous, assembly GCF_001515625.1. NCBI lineage: Eukaryota > Metazoa > Chordata > Actinopteri > Cypriniformes > Cyprinidae > Sinocyclocheilus > Sinocyclocheilus rhinocerous. The sequence goes on along the minus strand of NW_015640445.1, from coordinate 752,104 downwards.
ATCCAGTGGGGACATAATTACGGATTATAATGACTTATACTGTCTTTTTACGCGTTACAGTCTGAGCCAGAACAGCCGGCATTGTAGTCTACTCTACCATGATCAGGAAACGATCCTCCATAAAATGCACTGCACACATCTGAATATTTGGGTTGAACTGTTCTGGAACAGTGTTGTAAATACAACTTAACCACTGATTTTTAGTCGTGTCCTCTTTTGGAAGGCCAAACAAAGTAGTTTCGCTTTCACAACGTAACACAGCATCACACATGGCAAGCGAAAGCCCCGGCTTAGCGTGAGCTGAAGCCAGGCAAGAGTGAGCTGAGGCGGCGGGGTCGAGAACGGCGCGATTCGACAAAGGAGTGACAAGCACATGTGACAACCCGTCCACGGTGCTTCGTCCACGGTGAAAGCTGATCCGGCGATCCACAGCGCGGAGTTGATGTATTTCCTCAGCGACCAGCACAGATCAGCTCTAGGCATAACGAAGCGGATATCGTCCTCTTTTGGAAGGCCAAACAAAGTAGTTTCACTTTCACAACGAAACACACAGCGC
>NW_015640445.1:745987-751370 GCF_001515625.1 Sinocyclocheilus rhinocerous | reverse complement strand
AAATCATTAGCTCATCCATGAACATGATTTCTGCCCGAGTCCCGTCGGATTGCATCGGCTGTGGGGATGAAGAGGACAACTCCCATGACTCAACACTCAGTCACAGCGTCATCAAACTACGCCTTTGTCTCTTTGTTTATTTTGAATACCCGCCCTCTAGCGGCGAAAATTACATATTGTGCCTTTAAGCAGCACAACTGTCTTTAACATTGACAATAATAAGAAATATTTCTTCAGCATACTGAAAATCCAGCTTTGCCATTGCAGAAATTAATTACTTTTTTTAATGTATTCAAATAGAAAACAGTCATTCTTAACTGTTATAACATTTCACTATTTCACAACATTTTTGATCTAATAAATGGTCATGGTGATTATGAAACTTTTTTCAAAAACATGTAAAAAATATTACAGACCCCAAAAGTTAAAAAGAGTATTTTACTGAATATTTAATAGATTTCAGCTTTTAAAACCTCCAGAATATTTATCCAGTGTACTTCTATTATTTGTATTATATATATAAAACTTGAAACGTGTTAAAAAGTATGCCTCAAATGCTCTCAAAACACTAACTTGTATTAAGTATTTGTGGCTATACTTTCAAAACATATAGTGGTTATTCTGGCCTTGACCCATAGACTTCCATCATCCCTAGTTTTTATGAACTAAAAGTCAAAATCAACAGTATGACACAGCTTAACTTGTATTGAACGTGTTGTAATCCATTACAAAAATCAGTGACCAAAAAGAACCGAATATGCATTGAACTTTATCAGAAATAGAAAATGTTTTACTCTTTAGTGCTGTATCATGGAGCAGTTTGGATTTGCATGTTCTCTCACTCAAAAAGAGCAGAAGCACAATAATCTAACAGATTTTGTCCTTTATGTACACCACCATTTTGCTCTGGCACCACATCGGTTTTCTAAATTACCTATGGATTGACTCCATCTGGAGAGCTGCTTTGAGGATTCTGGAAAGTAGAAGAGAGACATGGGATTGGGTGGAGATTGATCGCAAAGATACTCCACTGAATTCCTTCGCCCATTGAGTTGAAGATCCAAACCACTGGTCTGTGAAATCTTGGCAGGAAAACAGATGACAGCCAGGTACCAGTGAGCCCTGAGGAGACATTGCACAGGAGGGGCTCTTATTAAGACATGCTCTTTATTTTACCTAACCAACACAACCTGAAAGTCTGCAAGAACGTTTTTAAATGATCACCAAACGTGCAGGACGTGCAGCTTTGTTGAGAGACTCACATTTGATTAATCGGGACAAATATTAATTCCTTCTCAAAAAGGTTGACGCCCCTGGTCCACGTTTTCACCCGACTGTGCCGGCGCTCTTGAATGCTGCAATACAGTGCAGTGTTAATACCCATTATGTTTATGTACTTTTTTACAAGACCATATTCTATACATACGATAAATCTGTAGTTCCTGGAAGTCTTCTATGATCTTTCTGAGTGAGGCGCTTGAAGAAGAAAGAGCTGAACACATGGCACTTGGAGGCATCCTCCTTTTCATGCTGCTCACAGACCAAATACCTGGCCAAAAAACAAGATGTATGTCATTACGGCAAGGGCGTGTCTACGTGGTGGCCAGGGGTGGCACAGGCCCCCCCGGAAATTTGGTTGGCCACCCCAGGTGCCCCCCCTACCAGATGTCTTGTTTTTAGTAAATTTCTAACTGCATCTGGCAGTGGCGGATCCTGGCATGTGTAAGCAGCTGCGTAGGGCCGCTTTCTTCTCTTCTTTATACTTAATTTTAGGCGGTTTCTATAGTGTGACCGTAATGACAATGTCGAGAGCGCATAATGTTACGCGATCCATGAGCGCGAGGACTTATTTGTGCTATCATTATTAATTTCTTTATTTGTTCTTATTTTATTACTGACTGCTTTCTTGTAATTTTTTATTCAAAGTTTGAAATCACACTATCTCGTGCTACTGCACCAAAATTACCCCACTCATTATATTCTGCAGTTCTTTCCTGTTGTACCGAATATCTATACTTTTCAAATTATCACATCGAAGTTAGAAATTCAAATATTGTGACAAAATTAATTTTGTAGGGTGCCACAAGTTTGTTAAAATTTCCAAAGGGTGCCACGACTAAAAAAAGGTTGGGAAACACTGCTCTAGACACGCCACTGCATTACGGTGCCAATGGACTGAAGCAGATAGCCACTTCTACAATCTCAATCACTTTAACCTTAGATAGAAGTCTATTATCACATCGTTTAGGAATTCTCCTTCCTCAAGACAGTTGAGGTCGTCCTCTGTGATGGCTATTCCCCCTTTGGCTGGAGGAGGTGGGTACACAACCAGTCTGCAAAGAGATGGTGAGAAGAGCTCTTCTAGATAATAATATCACAATAACTGATCAACTCATTTTAGGTCAGCCAACTGACTTTTTGATATCCTGTTTGGGTGATGAAGGGAGCTCTATCAAATCGTCCTCATCACTGTCTGAGACACTGAGGGCTGCAATTTCCCATCGATGAGGATCAGGAGAGGCCGAAAATGGCACCAAGCCATGCTAAACATTGAGAGAAAGAACTAAACAACTGAAAAACATGTTAAAGGCAGATTTATTTTGCTCCATTACATAACTGGTGCTCAAAGATTTAGATTTTATTGATTCTGTGGTAATATGAAAGGAAAAGGAAAGGTAAGAGAAAAACAGAGTAGAAATAAAAGGATGAGGAAAGGATAAGAATAAGGAAGCAAGAAGAAAAGGATCATAAAAGGAAAAAGGCAATAAAAGTTTAAAAGAAAATGGGGGAATTGAAAGAAAAAAACGGAAGGACAAGTAAAGGGAAATGAAAGGGGAAAAGGAATAAAAAAATAAATAAAAGGGAAGGAAAAAAGGAAAGGGAAAAGGAAAAGAAAGTAAAGGGACAAAGGAAGGGGAAGCAAAAGGAAATGAAGAAGAGAAAGGACAAGAAAAGGGAAAAGGAAAGGAAATAAAAAGAAAAGAGAAAATGGAAGTAAAAGGACATGAAAGTAAAGGAGAGAAAATAGAAAAAGGAAAGGGAATTGGATGAAGAAACAAAAGAAAGGGGAAGTCAAAGGATAGCAAACGAAATAAAAAGGAAAGGGAAAAGGAAGAAAAAGGAAAAGAAGAAAAAAGGAAAACAGGAAAGGAAAGGAAAGGAAAATGACAAGTTTGAAAAACCTGACTCATGACAGGAAGTTCATCCTCTTCAAGCTGAAGCACAGCAAACTGAACAGCAAATTAAAATGAATATTACAGGAAAGGACATCAAAAAATTAAATAAATACAAAGTAAGATGACTGAGGAGCATCATGTCATGTGTAAGTCTTAATGCACAAAGTCACTTAGTTTTAAACAGAAAATTAAAATTACATTACTAGTGCAGGTTTAATCACCATCATAAATAGTCATTTATGTTTATTTGATCTACAATTGGCTAATGCAAGGACATTCGGGAAAAAAAAAATGTTTGGAACATCATAAAAATATTATAACTGCACCTCCTGTTTTTGGGCACACTGATGTGTCTTCAATCTGTTACTGGCTTTTTCAAATGACAGCTTAGCTGGAAAACAGCTGATATTATTACGCTTGCCCATCTCTGTGAATATTTCCTCAAGTACGATTTGCTCTGAGAGTGTGAGCTCTTTCTCAAAGATAAGGACAACATATTTCTCGGTTTCATCTAAGGACACAACAGAAACCATTTGACATGATTTAACTCTCAAAGCAAGAACATCAGTCACACTTCATCACGTATCGACTGCTTTAAAGTCTGTATTTGCGACTCACTCCTGCTCTGGCAGTCACACCACATTTTGGAATCATCTTCAAACATGTCAAGCTGGACCTGCAGATGGAGGCACGTCTCAGGTGTCGTCTGTAGAAACAGGGCTGGCAGCTTCTGCTCGGTGCACCATTCACAACCCATCAAATCTGATGCTTCTATTCGTTCTGATAGTAAAAAGGAAGAGAAAATATAGTATTTTTAACATCATGTTAATCGCACATTCGGAATGATTGCAGTTACTAAAATAGGTTTTTATGACTTTTAGCATGTTGAAAAATTAAAGGAAAAGTTCACACAAAAATGTACTCACCCTCAGGTCATTCAAAATGTAGATGAGTTTGTTTCTTCATCGGAAAAGATTTAAAGAAATTTAGCATTACATCACTCGCTCACCAGTGGATACTCTGCAGTGAATGGGTGCCGTCAGAACGAGAATTAAAACAGCTGATTAAAAACATCACTATAATCCACAAGTAATCATCAATTTGGCTGCAGTACATTAATCAATGTTAAGCGAAAAGCTGTGTGTTTGTACAATCTATTAAGATGTTTTTAACATCAAACCCTTGCTTTTGGCTAAAATACAAATCCTCTATCCATAAAACCTTTTTCCAGTAAAAAAAAAAAAGTTCTTCTCTGAATAAGAAGAGAAATATGCACAGATCAAGCACTGATTACAAGCGAAAACAGTCTAAAACAGTTCGAAATAAATATGCTGGTGGATTTTAATGTAAGAGGACAAGGGGATGGACTTTTCAGTGAAGGAAGCTTTATTATGGACTCATATTTTACCCAGAAGTGATTTGTATCTCTCATTTTGACGGCACCCATTCACTGCAGAGGATCTATTGGTGATCAACTAAAGCAATGATACATTTTTCTAAACCTGTTCTGGTGAAAAAACAAACTCATCTACATAGTGGATTAGATTTTCAAAAAGTTTAGTTTTTGGGTGAACTACTTCTTTAAACCATCCAAATGTTAAATCTTGAAGAATCAGTTGTGAGTGTTTGAAAGCCTGCTGTTTGAACTGCGTTACCTTTATTTGCAATCTCAATGTAATCCACTGTAAACTGTAAATGAAAAACAGACAGTATATCTGAGTATATCAGGTGTTGAATAATGCATTATGAATTCAGAAAACCTGTAATTAATATTTACGGTGCACTGGGCAGTCAGAGCATCAGATCTTCTGAAATTCTTGGTCAACATTCCAACTTTAAAACATCTGATGTTGAGTGTAAGACTGTTTAGCCACTGTGCAACACGTCTCTTTGGGCTTTTTGGCAATATGGCCTTTTTGGCAATTGAATTTTTCACTCCAACACGACGGATGATGTTACCAAACTGTATTAGGGAAAAAAACTGCATCAGTTTTAAACTGACTCCAATATTACGAGTATATTTTTATTTACTTTTTTTTACCTCATCTCTCATTCGATATTTTCGCAGAAGCTGTTTTTTCGTAGATGTGTCTTCACAGTTCTTAAACGTGGTTTTCTTCTGACCCACAAATAAATCTGTTACAGACAATGAGAAAAAAAGGTTATATTTTATATATATATATATATATATATATATCAAATATCTC
>NW_015640445.1:744832-745799 GCF_001515625.1 Sinocyclocheilus rhinocerous | reverse complement strand
CCCCCACCTCGAAAAAAATGCCCTCCCAGGATATCTGCCAGCCCACCCTTCTATAGCTGTCAAGAACCGGGCCTATAGAAGGTGGGCTGGCAGATATCTTGGGAGGGCATAAGCTTTCATGGGCAGCCTAGAATATCATGCACTTTCACAACAAAAAAAAATTAATTATTTATTGAATAGAGAAAAAAAAAGCCCTCTTTGTTCTCTTTCTCTGGATCATTGTTTCTACACTGATGATCATTTTCAACTAACAAGCCTGCCCTGAAAGAGGCGTACGCCACTTCCTACGCAAAAGGTGGGATTTATAAAAAACAAACTTGACGGGAAAATTTGCACACCTGAACGCAAACTCTGACCCATACGTAAAAACTTTTTTTTCCTGGAGAGAGAAAAGTAATGAAGTAAACTCTTTGTTCTCTTTCTCTGGATCATTGTTTCTACACTGATGATTCTTTTCAACTAACTTTTTCATTTATACCAAACAAGGCCAAAATCATGTCTAGAACATTGGGTAGACCATTGTTTTGAGGAAATATAAATTGATGGAGATAAGCACTGAAATTACATAAAGTCATTAAGCAGAAGTTAAACCAAAATTATATGAATTTAGACAGCCTATTTGTAGTGGATGCGCTTGATTACTTTTCTTGTGGTATGTTATGTTTTAATGACAGCGAGGAGTGCTATAGGTGCACAATAATTTATCTTTAAAGTAAACTGCACATCTCATGTTATGAGAAAATACTAGCGAGAACAATGATCAATGATGCGCACTTACTTTGATATTATGGCATCCTGGAGAGAGAAAAGTAATGAAGTAAACAACGATTTTAAACTGTTTTCATTTCATCGTATACATTTACATTAAATAGCCTATTCCACTTTCATTGATGGAGATAAGCACTGAAATTACATAAAGTCATTAAGCAGAAGTTAAACCAAAATTATATGAATTTAGACATATTTG
>NW_015640445.1:744219-744692 GCF_001515625.1 Sinocyclocheilus rhinocerous | reverse complement strand
GGTCTATTGTCCGGTTTGAATAGGACCAATGATAACAGCTTACTGTACAACCACAGCAGCACAGAGGTGTTGATGTCTTGTGAAGGCATCTCCACAACATTATGAAAAATACCACTGTATTTGAAAGATACAACTTGAAGAAAACGGTAAGATTTGCATGTTTCCTTTTTAAAATAATTAGTCAATGACACGCAGAGTCAGATAATAGCCTATTTACACTGCAATAAATATAGGCCTATTTGTCCACTAAAAATAGCTAAAAGATGTTCAAATTATCAGCAAAACTGCATTAATTTAATTTGAATTTTTTAAAACAATTGAAACATTATTGGGCCAGTGGAAATGAATGAGATCAACTCTATTCTAAATTATTTTTCTGAGAACTATTTTAAACAGTTTTTTTATGGATATTTTGATATATTTATTCTAAAACATAACAAGGATACCGGATGATTTTTAGCAATAAAAATTAA
>NW_015640445.1:730016-730902 GCF_001515625.1 Sinocyclocheilus rhinocerous | reverse complement strand
AAAAAGGTTTAAAAGGTTTGACTCACAAAAAAGCTCCAGTGATTGCCACTCTCGAGATACACGCCAAACACCCTTTCCAACACGTTTCCTTTTTAAAATAAGTTGTCAATGACGCGTAGAGTCAGATAATTGTATTTACACTGCAATCAATATAGGCCTATATTTTTCCACTATATAGCTAAAAGATGTTCACCTTATCAGCAAAACTGCAGTAATTTAATTTAATTAGATTTTTTAATTGAAATATTATTGGACCAGTGGAAATAAATGAGATCAACTCTATTCTAAATTATTTTTCTGAGAACTATTTTAAACAGTTTTTTTATGGATATTTTGATATATTTATTCTAAAACAATATACTATAACAAGGATACCGGATGATTTTTAGCAATAAAAATTAAAGGGGTCCTATTATGCTTTTTCACCTTTAGTTAGTCTGTAATGTTGCTGTTTGAGCATAAAAAAAATCTGCAAATTTACAAAGCTCAAAGTCCACTTCAAAAGGAGATCTTTTATTTAACAGAAATCACTAGTTTTTCACACAACGAACGACTCGTTTGGACCAGGGCTCGACGCTTACTTTTCTTTTTAGGAGCACTTGTGCTCCTAACTTAAAAAATTTAGGAGCACGTTCAAAATTTTAGGAGCACCTTCTAATCAATAATCCAAAATGTTATCAAAAAGTAGCCTTCCCATTACGAGGTAATATTTGACTCCTCTAACTTTATTAAAAGTATGTCATCATCTGTCAAATTCTTTAAAAAATTATATTTTATAAGCTTCTAAAAAATTTTTTATTAAAATGACAGAATAAGAACAAGTAGAATAAGGAATATAAGTTACCGATCAAATGAAATCAGTATTAACAAAATTAGTTTGTAGAGG
>NW_015640445.1:700725-729941 GCF_001515625.1 Sinocyclocheilus rhinocerous | reverse complement strand
CGTTCATGCCAGACTGGGGAGAGAGGTGTTGTGATAATGTAAAATATGTGAAAAATAATGTTTTTCGAACAACCTAGTATGACAGCCTGTTCTAGTACACCCCCAAAACAAAATCAAGACTTTTTAAAAGAGCATAATAGGACCCCTTTAATGTGTATGGCACTTATAGTCCATATCTCATATTTCCTTAACGTCTTGCACCTTTGACGGTGTTAAACATGGTGTCACGTGGATGGGAATATGATATGCAGATGAGGTTATGCATAGTAAAACTAGGCGTTGAAAGCTCCATATATGGTGATTTCGGGGAGGAGTCGGGGTGGAGATGCACATACGCACAATCTTTCCCTGACTGGGATTTCTAAAGGGATTTTTGCGCAGGTTCTGGCGTACGCATGGTTTTATAAATCTGAAAACTTTTAAGCGTACGCAAAATCTAGCATTTGTGCCTACGTAAACTTTTAGGATGAAATCTACGGAGAGTTTTATAAATGAGACCCCAGACCACTATGGTAATTATAAAATAACTAAATAAAGGATTTAACTAGATTTGGTGGAATAAACTAAAAGAAGAAAAAAAGAACAGTAAAAGAACAAGAATAAGATTTTTTTGTAAAGTAATCAATCTGAACTGCAAATAAGATTTTTATTTTAAAATATGCACCCATTCAGTTTTAGCTGTAGGGTATGTTGAAAAACAACGCAACACAGAAAAATGCTATTGTCATCACAATAATTATGAATTACACAAAATGACAGCCCAACTTTTCAATTCAAAATGGCGGAATTTGACCAAAAAAAAAAAAAGTGCTGGATCACTGGATATTTCAGTCGAGCCGACTGTTGCTATAGTAACGAAAGCAACTTTCATCGCACAAGCTCTTATTTCAGTGTAGTTTAGGCTACTTTCAGTTTTCATTCTTACATTCAGCATTAACAGCAAGTTAAACGGGCTAAGCTTTCAACTGAACTGTATAGCCCAGTGGTTCTCAACTCCAGTCCTCGTGACCCACTGCTCTGCACATTTTGTATGTCTACCTTATTTAACGCACCTGATTCATATCATCAGCTCGTTAGGAGAGAGATCCATGAACTGAACTGAGTGTGTCAGATTCAGAAACATACAAAATGTGCAGGGCAGTGGGTACCCAGGACTGGAGTTGAGAAACACTGGTATAGCCTACATGCATTTAAACATTTATCTTGCCTCGTCCATGCAATGAATGCACGTTATTGAATGAGCGTGTTTTTTTAGAACATTAATTCAACTGCTCAGGATATTTCAGTGCTAGGCTATGATACATATTCATCATGTATTCAACTCCTCGTTACTCGCAAACTCCCCGTGATAGCACGCAAATATTTCTGCGCGGTTTCGCTCGTTGTCAGCCTCTGCTTTTATGCAACAGACTAAAATAAATAAATAATGCAATCTTTATCTAATTCTGATTGGGTTGGCTCAGCCCACCCCTGCCTGGAGCCGGCCCCGTATATATTATATATATATATATGTTTATATCATAGACTGTATAAAAACATGGACGTAGTGTCCGTGACGTCACCCGTAGTTTTCTGAAGAGCGTTTTTGAAGCTCAAAGTGGGCGGAGCGGGCCGTCGCCATCTTAGCAGTGCATCACTCCCGGATAATTGAAAATGGGAAAAAAGGCGGGAGCTGGTTGCTGAAACCACGCCCACCTAGCTCGACAGCAGTGGCAATCCATCAGTCACTCAGAGAGAGAGCCGGAGGTTGCCGCTTGGTTTTTATATATACATTTTTAATTATTATGGCTCACACGGTATAGTATGATATAGTCAGAATAGGGAGCTCACACTCGAAGAAAATTTGGTGCAGTTGTTGATATTTATGTGGCCATGATAGCTTGTAATGTGAATTAATTCGATTTTATAACAGCATAGCAGAATATTTACATAAAATGCATGTACATTTTAATTGCCAATCAATGTCTCCCAATAATGTCTTTACGCTTGCTTGATGAGTTCTTAAAAGAAAAAAAATAATAAAGTACAACCTGAAGGAGGACATATTTACTAAAAGGCCTTTTACTTGCTAGTGCTTTTTAAAATAACTTTATGCAAGTTACCGGTGTCAGCAAATGAAAAAAGATCTTCATATTGGGTGTCCAGCTCATTTCTGGTTTCCTTTTCCTCATTACTTGACAACATATCTGCACAGATGCCAGATATGATACAGTTTGAATTACCAAAACAAACAGGCTAAATGGGGGAATATTATAAACAATGACTTGCCTATTTGTATACATAAGACGGACTTACCTACAGAAGGATTGTTGGTAAGATGTTTCCTACATAGACAAAGAGTCAATAGTCACTTTATTCCATTTCCATTAGCCAAACAATGTATTTCATTACCTTGACCATTTTCAGAGATGTCAAACCTTGTGTCACTCCTCCAGGTGGACTGCAGAGCGTAGCTGAAGCGTTTGAATGGTTGTTCAAAACATCGTGTGTAAGTCGTTTTGACCTCTGAGTCAGATTGGTCACTAAAATAACCATATATGGAATTAATTTAAGAATTTGTCAAGTTAAATCAATGTTTGTTATTTTAAACTCGTTCCGAAAACACGCACGTCAGTATCGTTCTCATTCCGAGCAGCTGGAGTCCGGCGGCGTTTCTCTTCAGCGGTTTGATTTTCGAAATGTTTTTTCGATCTTGGCCGAATGAACGAACCTTGTCCAAAACAGAAATGGCACAATTCACAATGGCTAACAGTAAATATGTAGCTAACTTTCATAAAATAACGTTACATTTCGTTTTTGGCCCTGTGGCTTCAATGATTCGCCAGACAACGCCAACTGGCAAACAGTAACTAATAACGTTTTAGTAAGTTGGTTTTCTACCACTCACCATTTCAGAGTTAGCCTTCTGACCAACAATTAAAAAAAACATCTCAAGCTTTACGTAACGTAAACGTATCCATCAGCTGCTCTGATAGATGACAGGTGCTTTATAGCAGAGGGAATTTTGATTCAGTGAATCGGAGCTTTGGCGGCAAGGTTATGAGAGATTCATTGAATCATTTACTTGATTCATTTTGAATCTTTTTCTTTTACGGCGACAAGCATCCTTTATTTTCTTTATACAAATCTGTTAAGGGACTAGTTTAACCATTAAACGTTTTTAGAAAATAAACAAAATCAGAAGATAGAAATAATAATAATAATAAAGAAAAACTTTTTTTAACAAATATTAAATTATCACATTTCACAGCTTTTTCTTTTCAAACTTAATATTGTTTATAGAAACCAAAAACAGTCGACTGTTTCCTCAGTATTTACATTTATACTAAATTTAGCCCACACTGGAATGCCATTGGCTACTATTCAGTGAAGCCAGAGGAATCTCACAAGAATAATTTCTTAACTTTAATGATTGGTTCAAAACCTATACAGCTGTGGTAGGGGTGGATTTCGGGAACAAATATGTAATAAAACTTTAAAACTGGTCAAAACAATACAACATTTGTAACATGTAATGTATATCCCTAAACAACTGTCAATATCAAACAAAAATATTTAATTTAAAGTTTTTAATCATTGATTGTAAACTACATTGGCACAATCATCAGAGATGGGCCAGTCAGAAGTAGGGTGATTCTATAATTGGAGATACATTTGGCATTGCAGAAAGTTAAGAAAAAAAACTTTTCACTAACAGATTTTTTTTTCAGTATCTTATTGAAAACATATTTAATTTTAATAATTCAGTGCTTGCCAATCACAAGTTACTTCCTTTTTTTACTTTTAATGAAAAAACAGATATCTTTATGGTATTGTTTGTCAACTATGTTACGGACAACTTAGCCAATGTGTAGAAATAACAATAAATCAGGAAAACTCCTTCTTGTTTCATTAGACAAACAGTCCTTACATTCCATCACTTGAAACTGAGATAATATTTCACCTATGCATACCTTTAAAATTTAAAAAATACCTATGTCTTCACAGAACCGTCCACTTGGAGGGTGTAAGAACTTTTAGATTAAAATATTTTCTTAGAGAGAGCACATAGACTTTTCAGTGCTTCAGATCTTAACAGTGAGGGAAAGTGACATCATTTCCTGTGTCTTACATAGTTGTGGGAGATAATTCCACTAATTTAAAAGCAAAGTATGGTACGGTATGGTAACAGAGTTGACGCAAGATTTACGGACACAACTTTTTATAAGAAAAAAGTTATTTAAAAAAAAAATAATAATGTTGTAGAATTAGGTAAATGACTCTTTAGGGCTTTTATAAATAAAATGAATGAAATATTACAAAAATAAAAGTACAATAAAATATTTTGATTACACAATGATACATGATGGAAAAAATGCACTGACTAATTCGGACAACAAGAAATCATGATTTTCAGCTATTTAAGACACTTTTTGCAAAAAAATATTATATTGTTATGGACTGTAACATCTTGTAATTCATAACAATGAGTAACACAGTATTAAAATAATTAAAAATATAACCATTTGAAAAAAGCAGGAAAAAAATTAATGACTTTGGACACCAAATGTACCTGCAATTATAGAATCACTCAGTAGTTATTTGTGTAAACAATGCAAAACTAGAATGCAAAACATTGGCATTTGTTTCCCCATCTCATCTCATTTTTTATTTTATTTTTTTCCATCACCATGTCCTTTTAGGGGCTCCGTAGAGCACTAGTAATCCAGATTTGGAAATCTGAAAAAGTGTGTATCTGGATCAGGGTGATCCAATCCAATTTTGCTTTGAAAAACCGGCACAAACGTAAAATGGGTTACCTGATCCTGGATAGCAGAACATGGGATTTCCAAATCCAGATCATTCTGATCCAGATTAAACTTTTTGAACAGCTGGCCCCAGGTCATAAAAGAAAAAAAAAATCAAAACTATATTTTTCATTAAGATTGATTTCATTGACACATTATTTGAATTAAATTCTGAACGTTTTTGTATGCCGTAACATTTTACTAACCCTTTAATATGCAGTTTTATGAAATGCATGGACAAAATCTATTTTCACGAATGTTTATTTACTCAAAACAATTTATGCAAACACAATTATGGCCATAATAAGACAATACAAGATGACTCAGGTTCTCAACACAGAGAGAAGTAGATTCAAACCAATGACATCTAGCATCTCTGTTTAATTTGATCGGGGCCTTTTACAAATCTGATATGATTTAATGCACAGCCCATGTGCTATTCAATAGCTGAGCGAAATAAATACAAAACAAAACACATAAATGCAGCAACACTAGCTAGCAGCAAAGGTCAGTTCAATTCGACATGACATCATCTGATCAGTAGTATCACGTTTGATTGCCACCAAAATAAAATGCACACAGTAACAATGAGTACTGTCCCTCATGCTCAATGGTGTAATGAACACTAGTTGAATATGACGGTAATCCCACTTTCCATTCATTTGGTGAGTTTCGATTTTTTGCAGCCTATGAGGTGTCAGAATAATGTCACAATCAAGCACAACAGAAAAATATGATTTTCAAACAATCACTCATCAATTGTCAATGTATAACATTCACATGCTCCCTGGGTATACGCAAAACAACCTGTGCCATAAGTTACTGTTGTCTTACACATGTTAAAGCCTCGCTGACATATTTTCATGTCATTTTTTGTTATTTACCCTGTCACTGGCTCATCCACATTCAAAAGTATAAAAGTCCTCTCTATAGCTCTATAGCACTGACAAACTTGACATCAATATCTTTGCAGATATAATTTTAGATTAAAATATTTTCTTAGAGAGAGCACATAGACTTTTCAGTGCTTCAGATCTTAACAGTGAGGGAAAGTGACATCATTTCCTGTATCTTACATTACATAATTTAAAGGCAAAGTATGGTTTGGTAACAGAGTTGACGCAAGATTTACGGACACATTTTTATAAAAAAAAATAATGTTGTAGAATTAGGTAAATGACTCTTTAGGGCTTTTATAAATAAAATGAATGAAATATTACCAAAAGAAAAGTACAATAAAATATTTTGATTACACAATGATACATGATGGAAAAAATGCACTGACTAATTCGGACAACAAGAAATCATGATTTTCAGCTATTTAAGACACTTTTTGCAAAAAAATATTATATTGTTATGGACTGTAACATCTTGTAATTCATAACAATGAGTAACACAGTATTAAAATAATTAAAAATATAACCATTTGAAAAAAGCAGGAAAAAAATTAATGACTTTGGACACCAAATGTACCTGCAATTATAGAATCACTCAGTAGTTATTTGTGTAAACAATGCAAAACTAGAATGCAAAACATTGGCATTTGTTTCCCCATCTCATCTCATTTTTTATTTTATTTTTTTCCATCACCATGTCCTTTTAGGGGCTCCGTAGAGCACTAGTAATCCAGATTTGGAAATCTGAAAAAGTGTGTATCTGGATCAGGGTGATCCAATCCAATTTTGCTTTGAAAAACCGGCACAAACGTAAAATGGGTTACCTGATCCTGGATAGCAGAACATGGGATTTCCAAATCCAGATCATTCTGATCCAGATTAAACTTTTTGAACAGCTGGCCCCAGGTCATAAAAGAAAAAAAAAATCAAAACTATATTTTTCATTAAGATTGATTTCATTGACACATTATTTGAATTAAATTCTGAACGTTTTTGTATGCCGTAACATTTTACTAACCCTTTAATATGCAGTTTTATGAAATGCATGAACAAAATCTATTTTCACGAATGTTTATTTACTCAAAACAATTTATGCAAACACAATTATGGCCATAATAAGACAATACAAGATGACTCAGGTTCTCAACACAGAGAGAAGTAGATTCAAACCAATGACATCTAGCATCTCTGTTTAATTTGATCGGGGCCTTTTACAAATCTGATATGATTTAATGCACAGCCCATGTGCTATTCAATAGCTGAGCGAAATAAATACAAAACAAAACACATAAATGCAGCAACACTAGCAGCAAACGTCAGTTCAATTCGACATGACATCATCTGATCAGTAGTATCACGTTTGATTGCCACCAAAATAAAATGCACACAGTAACAATGAGTACTGTCCCTCATGCTCAATGGTGTCATGAACACTAGTTGAATATGACGGTAATCCCACTTTCCATTCATTTGGTGAGTTTCGATTTTTTGCAGCCTATGAGGTGTCAGAATAATGTCACAGTCAAGCACAACAGAAAAATATGATTTTCAAACAATCACTCATCAATTGTCAATGTATAACATTCACATGCTCCCTGGGTATACGCAAAACAACCTGTGCCATAAGTTACTGTTGTCTTACACATGTTAAAGCCTCGCTGACATATTTTCATGTCATTTTTTGTTATTTACCCTGTCACTGGCTCATCCACATTCAAAAGTATAAAAGTCCTCTCTATAGCTCTATAGCACTGACAAACTTGACATCAATATCTTTGCAGATATAAAAGATTCATAAGATATTACTGGGATTCTTCCTGATAGTGTCTGCTGTTTTTAGTCGTTTAATGGGATAGTTAATCTAAAAATGAAATTCTGTCATTATTTACTCACCTTCATGCCGTTCCAAACATGTATGATATTTTGGTTGTACAGTGAAAGCTTTCAATCTTCAATAGAGATTCAAAAAAATCGTGTGCTTGAAAAGTGTGCTCTATTCCATTATTCACTTAAAATCTTGACATCTTCTCTAGCGCTTGTTGGTGTTTTCATTAGAATTTCATCAACTCAATGATCACCTGGTCACAGGTGTACTTGAAGTTTGTAAGAAGCTCTAAGACTTGGAATATAGCGTATGAATCGTATGGACCACTTTTATGGTTCATTCATTTGTGTCCTTTTTCAAGCTTGAAAGCTTCAGTCCCTATTTTCTGCAGTCATATGGAAATGAGCAACCTTCTCCGTTTATTCCATGAAGGAAAGTCATACAGGTTTGGAACAACGTGTGGGTAAGAAATTGACAACAGAATAGACATTTCTGTGTGAACTATCCCTTTAAAAGTGTACAGTCAGTGAGCGAGGCAGACTGAAGCTGGAGACACAGATGGATGGCGTGATACTGATCATTTCATACTGAATGGAGCCGAGACAGACCTCAAAGAAAATGTGTATGAAAATCTCACAACGAATAACTGCATTCCAAGCAACATTTTTCTTCATTTTCTTTTTTCTTTTTCTTTAAAAAGGTCTTTCCCATCACAATATGTACTTTTTTTTTTCAGTCCGTTGTGCTACCCACAATCTATGACACCTTTTCTTTTGTTCATTCTCTATGTCGTTATGTAAAACATGCTGTGACGGCTAGGATGTGTCGTTGTTGGTGCTACTGTCTGGATGGGGGTGAGGACGGCGAGTGTTTGTTGATACCTATGTAGGGCATAAACCATCGTCGGAGGACAAAGAGTTAGAGTATATATGGTGAGCCCATACATTTGTAGGAAACTGAGAGGATATTAACAGCGTGCGATGGAGGGGAGTCATTCAAAGTGGTGGGGAGAGGAAATGATGAAGGGTTACGATGATGTGGAAGAGGAGGGTGCTCAGTATTCGTCCTGGTCCAAGTGGGCCTGCTCATCTATTTCATCATCTTCTGGTGGTGCAAAGCCATCCTGTATAAAAAATGAGCATTTTTAGGAAGATCACGGTATACTGCATTTAACACTGCACTGTATACAATTAAGTAACATTTTGTATATTCCAGTGATTATAATGCAGTTTTGTATTTGTACATTATGGTTCCTGAAGAGCGTGTCATTAGACTAGTTTTCTTAACTTTAGGTCACAATTTCATAGTGGTTCTAATTAAAACATCAGTAGCAACAATAGCCAGTGCTGGGTAGTAACTGATTACATGTAATCCGAATTACGGAGTATATTACATTTTAAAATGCTCATAATCAGATTACAGTTCCTTTTTTATGGATTACATATTATTCACACAATGGCAGTAAATTATTCATAATTTGATTCTCCCCAATTCTTCTTTTTTCCTCTTTTAAACATTTATTTCTAAAAATCCTACAGTGTGTACCATCCAGCTTTGACTATATTCACAAACAGACAGAAAGAAAGAAATATTTTAAGGAATATATTTTCTTTTTCTTTTTATATCAATATGGTATGTTTATTGAACAATATAAAAAGTAATCTAAAAAGTAATCAGAATACATTACCTAAAATGAGTAACCTAGACTACATTACTAACTACAGTTTTTAATCATGTAATCTTTAATTAGTAACTGATTACAATTTGTAAGTAATCTACCCAGCACTGACAATAGCATTAGGACTAGAGTCATTTCATGTCCATTTCAAATAACTGATTCTGATTCTGAGGCCTCAGCTTGCCATTTTTCATATTTATTCATATAGAGTTATCAGTAGATTTTGCTGCAATTCAGACAGCTTAGAACTTGAATGGTGCTCAAAATTTGACTTCCAAGATGGTGATGACTAATGACCATACTACAAAATTAAGTTTATAATGTAATAATTGACAGCTGTTTTCAAGTGTTTTAACCATAACTGGCATTAGAACTCTTCTAATGCCATCAGGCACACTCTGAGATCTAAAATGGGAAATTTTAACTCTGGTATTTCCATCTCCTACTGGTGGTGTGGTCAAATTTGGAAAATTTCACAGACAAAAAAGGGATCAATTATCTATTGTCAGTAGTGTTGCGACATATGAAGCACAACTCACACAGAAGTCACTTTTAAAGCAAGCAAATTTCTGTTGGTTAACGTGGCAAATCTGCATGACCCACTTGGATTTCGTATGCAAAAATTCACAGAACAATGGTCACTTGAACACGGTCAACAGTGGATACAAATTGATATCGCAATTATGAATCAACCTGACAGATATATCAGTCAAATAATTATCAAAACAGATATAAAAAGTCATTGGCAGTACCTCTGTGGCATACAGAATGTCAATTATCCTACTGATAATGGGGTGGTTTTCAGTCTCATTTTCTTGACAGACCAGTTCAATGTCTCGAAGTTTGCTGAAGTAGAAATCTCTCTCCTTCTCCAGACCATCTACGGTTAACTTCAGATCCATTAACTTCAAAAAAACAAAGCAAAAGACAAAGAACAAATTGTAAGATACTACTCATCAGAACATGACCATTCCTTACTGGGAAAAAGTCAATATGCTTATTATGATAAGACAATCTATATCCAGACATAGAAGAATATCAAATAAAATGCAATTATTTAAATAGGTGGGATAGAAGATAAGGAATGATCTGGGGAAAATGGGAGAAAAGAAAGATAAAAAATGACAAATGCAAAATCTGCCAACACTTTCTTTATATTCAATTTCTCTACAATCTCCAATCGAAAGTATTCCAAGGTAGAGTAAGTCTTCCTTACCCTCCCGGGGACTCTACCTGTTGATTAAGCTCCATGATTTCAGCATCACTTCCCCCATTTCGGGCATGTGTGGGGTTCTTCCTTATGGTGGTGGTCACCCTCTGTGGTGTGGGCATGTTTTTAGGTACTGTTGGCGATGTTCTCTGAGACCCTGAAATTGGAGATGTTTTGCATTTAGTTACAATAAATGGGATCTGTTCAGTAAATGTACAAACTAATCCATGCAATTTTAGGTTTTTGTCATTTCTATCAGCTTCTTTAAACACATTAAGCTCTGTTCCATACCATAGTGGGCCAAAATGGCCCCTCATACTGTAAGTGACTGATCTGGAACGTCCCACAAACAGAACTCTTCATGAGAGCTCAAATAACAGTCAATTCAATTCTGAATTCTGTCTGCGAACAGTTATTTGTATTTATTAATTTTTTTAGGAAGCTTACTAAATTGTATTTTAGAATTGCCTTCACATATACAGTATATAAACATACAATACCTAGTTTTGGCCAGAATTGCATAAGAAAATTTTGCTGCCCAATCTTTTGACCATCCTCAAGAGTGAGCTTATGATGCCTTTAAAGAAATAATTCACCCAAAAATGAAAACTTCACCCTCATGCAATACATGGTCGGAACAGATTTGGAGAAATTTAATAATGCTTCCTCCTCTAAAAAAGTCCTTCCCCTGTTGTCCTCTCACATTAAAATCCACTGACATACAGTATTTGTATAAAACTGTTTTGGACTGTTTTTGCTTGTAAACTAAGCTTATGCATATTTCTCTCCTGATTCAGACGAGACAACTGTTTCACTGGAGAAAGCAATATTATGGATAGAGGACCTAGCCGAAAGCAATGGTTTGAAGTTAAAAACATCTTAATTATGAATTTGTTTACTACAAACATTTCACAAGATATACATTTTTGGAATGAAGTTGTGCACTGATGTTTTTATCTGCTGTTTGAACCCTCATTCTGATGGTACCCATTCACTGCAGAGGATCCATTGGTGAGCCTGTGATGTAATACTAAATTTCTAAATTTAATGTAATGCTAAAATTCTGTTGAAGAAACAAACTCCTCTACATCTTAAATGGCCTGAGGACAAGTACGTTTTCAGCAAACTTTCACGTTTGGTTGAACTATTCCTTTAAATGCAGTCTAAGGTGGCAGCTCACTAGGTTTTTGAACAGAGCTAATGATTCACTAAAATGAGCTTCAGAAGAGGTTCAGTAAGATCAGCCTTTAACAAGCTACAGCATGGGCTGCTTGTTACCCCATTACTTTGGTTAAGAATGTGTGTGATCAAACATTAACTGTTCCAAAAGCCTATTATCCACTTTATATCTGGCAGGTTTAACCAAAGTCAGGCAAGTGTGACGAGATGTGACTACAAACTAAATGGAGGTCACATTCCCAATCCACCCCAACGATCACAAAAGCAGTCAATTGTCAGCAAATTAGGACACCACTTTTGTACCTCTCTGGGGACTCTATGTTTCCAGTACTTGGCTGTTAACCCTCTATTGCGCAATTTTGCCTCAGGGTAACCCTTTTTCATCACTTTTCAAGCACAAAGGATGTCAATAAAGGGTTGTTAATGAAGGGATGACTTTAAATTAAAAAAAAAAATTAAAGTAGTTTTTTGGTAGCACTACATCCTTGTGCTCAACATTATGCTCTGCCTCAAAAAGCCTTTTTTTCACCTATAAAAAATACGATTTACATTTATTAGTGAATAAAAATTAATTTTAAAAGAGTTCATAAATAATTTGTACACTAATGATCAAAAGTTCCCACCTAAGGCTTTAAAATAACTGTTTTCTATTTTAATATATTTAAAAATTTAAATTATTCCAGTTATGGCAAAACTGAATTTCAGCAGCCATTACTCCAGTCTTTAGTGTCACATGATCCTTCAGAAATCATTATAATATGCTGTTTAGAAACATTCCATATTTATAAATAAAAGTATTATGTATAAAAATAAAGGTATTTTTACTGACCCCAAACTTTTGAACAGTAGTGTCTTTTTAGCTTTGTTAACAATTTTTTTTTTTGTACATAACATTTTATTTTTTTGAATTTACATTACAGTGTTTAAATAGCGAAATTAATTATTAGAAACTATTAGAAGCCAGTTCTAATAGTTCCTGTAATATAACAGTTTGTTTTATTTTTGTTCTATTTTTTCTACTTTTTGTTTTATTTTTATGAACTTATTTCTTTCTATCACCACATAGCGCTGCCTCCCATTTCTTTTTGTTTTGTTTTTGATTTTAGTATGAGGTCCATTTTTATGCAAGCAAACTGACTCACTCATGTTTAAAATTGCTTTTATAAGTCATGCAATAGAGGGTTAAAATAAAAGGCATGTTTTTTTGTAACTTATTTCAGGTGACGATAACTTTAAAATGACCAATAAAGAATTTGGAG
The DNA here is from genome assembly GCF_001515625.1 of Sinocyclocheilus rhinocerous. Lineage (NCBI taxonomy): Eukaryota > Metazoa > Chordata > Actinopteri > Cypriniformes > Cyprinidae > Sinocyclocheilus > Sinocyclocheilus rhinocerous. The sequence continues at coordinate 717,107 of NW_015640445.1, read as the reverse complement.
GAACTGAGGGATGAATAGGACTGACCGAAGTGACACTAAGCAAGCAATGACCCTTTGAGAGAACACTGCGGAACTGATTTTGGAAAACTGTTTGTTAGTACTGCACTAACAGAGCAACACAGAGCTGTTTTAATGCTGAATTCATTGTTTTCTCATTAATGAAAGCTTGGGCATGGAGTAAATCCTTCTGAGGCCCGTGCACAACCAGCTGCTTTGCAGAGCACGCTGTCAATCAGTAGAAGCTCAGCAATCAATGCAGCAAAGGGGCGGCAGAATCTCGAGGTTACCTGAGGGACTAGTTCTCTTGGGTTTGTGGGAAAAGTGTTCACCTGGATTTGGTGGAGGCGCCACATCTTGGCCCTGTCTAGCTTGAATGGGATCATACTCTTTTCCGTCATAATTGGCATCAAAGAATTTTTTAAACCACTGGACGAATTCAAAGTTGTCCTGGAATTTTCCTTTCACTAATTTTTCCACAGGAATTATCTGGATAACAAAAGGAAAACAAATCATTGGATCAATATAACACTAAGTTGTAAGCTAGAGGTGTAATTTTTATGCTAAAATCTTTTCTCATATCCTAGGAAATTTACAGAACACAAACGCATATTTCACAAAGAACATTAGACAGCTTGTCTCAAGTAATATTTTCAGATAACTTGACAAACAACACCAAAAACCAGCACCCTGACTGGTTGATTATTTGATAAACAAAAATATACAAACATACTGTATAATGAATACTACATCAATATACTGTATAAGCCAAACTTTAATAACTAATTTACATTCATAACTATTTAACTAATGATCTGTTATGCAATACCTAGGCCTGATGTTTGATATTGATGAAAGTTCCTTCTCATTTTTTATTAGAGATGTCTGTTATATTGAATATTAATTAGCTTCATACTATGGTAAATGGATGGTTCATAAAAATGAATGTTCAAAAAACTGTTATAACCTAATTAATAATGACATATTATACATTAACTTTCATACTTACCGGTTGCTTTTTTTTTTTGTTCAAAAAATAAGTTATATTTTAAAATTACAAGCAAAAATGCAGTAACTTTTTTTCTTCGACCTTACTGATTGCACTGTATATGTGACAGTTTTGCTTTGTTGTGTTTTGGTTCAGTCTCCTTAGTTGACCTAGTTTCTCTTTCTATTTGATTATCATTATCTTTTCCTGTGTCCTTATTAATTACCTCATTAGTTCCTTCTTATTTATACTCCCTGTTTAGTTCAGTTGCCTGTCTGGTGTCGTCCGTGTTATGGTTGTGTTACTTGCCTGTTTATGTTTGGATCAAACTGTTGATATGATTAAGTCTTATTTTGGAACTTTTACCTTCATTGTCATTGTCTCTACAACATTGTGTGACAGTATAATTGTATTTCTGTATTGTTATGCATTCAGTATTCAGTATTGTTCTTTCCTTGGTAGTAGCTTTTAAATAAATTATTCCTTACTTGTTTTTGTTTTTTTTACTTTTCATTGAATTTGTGATTAGTAATAATCACATTTCTGTAAAGCATTTTGAATTACCATTGTGTGTGAAACATGCTATATTAATAAACATGCCTTCAATCAATCAACTGTCATTGTAGACTATACTTTTTAACAAATGAGCTGAAAGCTTTCGTTTCTAAATGAGTAAAGAGTAAAACGTGAAAATTTAAAGTAAAAAAGACCAACTAACTTTATCAACGTTCATCCTCTTGAAAGCTGCCTGGAGTACTTTGAAGTTATGTATAAACTCATGTTCCAGCTTTGCTTGAAATTTCACTTTCTTTAAAAGAATACACCCTGGGAACAACATGTCCATGAACTGACAATAAGCCGCCCCTGAGGACAAAAAGCAAAAGAGAACATAGGTCAGTAAAGCTCATTCATTGCATGATTGGGGAACAATATAGTAAAACGTCTTTGATCAACATGCATGCATGTGATTGGTTAACCTTATTAGTGTTGAGTGCAAAGTAAATGCTTTAATTTGACTGATTACACTGGAAGAGATACAAACACTTAGCATATATGATCAAAGGCAAAGTAAAAGCCTTTTTATTGTGAAATGAACAGTAGTGTTATATAATCTATAGTGGAGCAGAAATAAGAGTATGCTAGTGCCATTCATGACATAAAAGACAGAAACACTTTGAGAAATAAGGCAGTATGACCCACCTGAACATAATTGTTCTATTTTGGTGTAGGTGAGCTGAAGGGAGTCATTCACCCATGCCAACATGTCATGTCGGCTCAGGTTCTCAATTGTTACTGATGTGGAGTATACATTCACTGCCATCTCCTACAAAGAAAAAAGAAGAACAAAGTCACTGTGTACATAATGCGCTTCATTGTAATACTCTGAAATCTTACGGCATCTGTGACTTCATATATATATATATATATATATATTATTTACAATTTCATGTTGACAACAGGATAGCAGGTAAAGATGGTATCGTACACATTCTTTGAATATTCACTCCACCGGCCTCGCTCCGTTCCCACGGCTCTCGGCCCCGCCCCCACTCGTCACAGTCACCGTGTCTGGAAAAAATGTATTTCTATTTGGTTAATCAGAAGTGTTATTCAGTTCTGTTCTTCAGTTATCATCACTGCAGAGTAAAATTGTAATCACACTATAAATTTCAATCCTTCAAAGATAATCCATCCAGATTAAAGTGTTTCTGAGATGTTGTTAACCATGCACATCTGGTGCGCCCAGCAGACTGCGTGATGGAAATCACATCTGTAAAACACACACACATCTTCTACAGAGACACAATATATGTGTATTTCACTGCATGAAGTCTGTAAAGCTCTGATTCTTGAGTACTGGGACAAAAAAAAAACTACAAAAAATGGTTTCAGCTCCATGGATTGAATTGTCAACAGGGTTGAAATTTTTTTCTGCTTTTGCAAGATAATAGTATATTATTTAAAATGTAACTTTTTTTAGAATGACATTTTTGTTTGTGTATTTTAGAAATACAAATTTGTGTGTGACATCATGGTTTATAATATCATATATTTAATGGTGTGATACATAAAATATCATATGATTAATATGATATTACCTGATTATATATGTTTTCATAAATATCTTAATGTGCTGACTAAAATTTGAGGTAAAACTTTGAAAACGTATTTATAAAGGAGGCATTTTTATTAACCCCTTCTTATAATAATAATAAAATTTCTTTTAAATATAGGCTACTGTACATTTGTTACATACAGCACTTTAATCTTAAATTTATTAATCTTCAATCTTATAATATTAAGTTATAGTCTGAAAGCAGGTGGTTTTATAATTTTATAATATAATCGTTTAAATATAATGAGCAGTTAATAAAACCAATACAATGTAATATTGTAATTCTCAGATCATAATCAATTAATGTTGCTATTTTAAACTAATGACAGGTACTGTATTTTTTTTTTTCTCACACCTCAAAAATCAGTAAAAGACAAAAACTGGTTGAAAACGATTATTGGCACTCTACAAATGGTATTTTTCCTAATAATAATTTAAAAATGGTGCCTATTGTATTATGCTGGGTCTGAAGAAATGAAGCAGAGATTGACAGGTCACCTGCTTGTTTTACCATCAGTTGGATAAACTATGCGCGTTTTACTATGTCATGTCAATAATATTCGTTATTATTACAAACATATGCATTAGTTTCATGTTTATTTATCCTTTTCTGCAAACGAGGTCTTAAACTATATTACAGTATCTTATATAATGGGAGTCACACAGGCCCTTTAACGCGCTCTGTTTATCACTGATATGGCTCTTTTTTGTCTTTACGCCAAAATGTGAACATAAATATTGCGTTTTGCTCTATAAAACAGCCCACTGGAGCCTTCAGTGATATGTATAATACATGTGAGTCCGCTGAACAAACGGTGCATTATTGTGACAGTTCTGCAGGCCCCGCCGCCGTATATGAGCAACACCAGACACGCTCGAGCCATAAACACATAATACACAGACAAAAGAGGCCACAGCGCCTATTTAATGTCATACATTATTAAGAATACCGATTAATTATAATATGTTAACAATATTCTACTCACTGTATTTTGACTGCGTCCTTTCCAATGTTGATATTACACTGGCAGAATGCAATCCGCTGCTCTCCGCTCTCCTGTGGGTTGCCAGATATGCGCTGCTGCCTAGTTACGGGCAATAGCGCCACGCGCTCCTGCAACAAACTGGCCCTCTCTGCGCATGCGCACCGCCCCTCATTATAAACGCATTTCTTTGTGAAGACCTGAATAACAGCACGTTATTATCAGTTTGTATCCCGTGTGTTTCTGTTTTTAAATTATAAACGGAAAACACTGTAGCTGTACTAATATTATTTCTGTATTTGTCCAAAAAAATATGCTGCAGTGATAACGACAACAGGATTGACAAATCCTACACATAATAGGTAGGAGAAAAGCTCAAAATAAACACATTTCTAGGCAATTCTAGGCTTTAAACATTTTAGAAATAAGGTCAAAGTGATTGAAGAGGCACAATAACAAACACATTAACATTTCAAATAAAAATACATTAAAAAGCTATTATAATATACCCTATAAATACGATTTTTATTTTCTTTAAAATTATTCAAAGAAACAAAAGTTTAAAGTGATTGAAATATATATATATATATACTGTATATACACACACACACACACACTTAGTAATTAAAACATTATAATATATATTAAAATAATATATTAATGTATTACAGTTTTTTCAACTGCTTACACACATTTTCAAAACTTTGCTTCTTTTTTTCAAAACTTTACACACAAATCAAAGAATTGCACACACAAAATGCAAAATGCCTCACATCTCCTGCAAAATGCAGCACTGCATTCAAAATATCACAAAAACGTCCCAAAAGCAAACATTTGTCTTACGTTGCAAACACCTTTGCCATAATATTGTATTTTTGGATATATCATATACACACAGTTATTCAAAACCTAAAGCTCTTCTTTTATGAGCTCCTATGTACATTTCTGTACAAGATTGAAAGTAATTGGCAGAGAGAGATATTGAAAAATGTTGAAAAGCAAGATTGAAACCAAACTTTTTTTTTTTACTGTAAGCATTTGTGGTTGTGAATACCGTGTTACACAGTACAAAAGAAAAGAAATACATCAACCATGTGTAGTTGTGTAGATGTGTATTCAGGCATATTCTAAAGCCATGATTGGTTGTTGTTAAGTAAAGCAAATGTGAGGAGTTAATGTGAGGCACTGGTGAATGTTTGGCATTTCGGTTGGTTGTGTTTGAAAAAGGAAATCAAGATGCTTCCTGTTAGATTTTTGTGTGTTACATAGAGAATTGTGTGTTTTGTTTTGCAAAAAAGTGTTTTATGAAATTAAAAACTGAGTCAAAGGCCGAGAATTAGTAGTTTTGCAGATTTGGTGTGTGGTTCTGGTGTTAAGAGTGTCAGGTTTCAGAAATTGTGTGACAAGTAAAGATTTTGTGTGTAAGCAGTTGAAAAAACTGTAAAAGAAATATATTAAAATGATTGAGATAACTAATAACTTAACTTACTACTAATGAATTATAGTTATTTAATAACGTAATTATAAAGTGTATTTGGTAAATATTATAAGCATGTATATAAATATTCTGTTGCATTTTATTCAATGATACATGCAGTCATGAGGTTGAAGGGAGTTTATTTGCACTTTTTCATGAGATAAACATAATACGTTAATACGTACAACTGTAGTGCATACACAGCTCATATTAAAAAATTGAAAAGCATACTGAAAATCCAGAATAAAAAAAGACATGAATATTCAGCACCAACAGAAATGTTCTTGCCATTCTACTGCTTGTGTCACTGGAACATTGTACAGCTAAAGTTACTGTGTTTCGAACGGTCTCTACAGAAGGTCTTCAAGTGCTTAGACATACATGTACAAAAAGAACACATGCCTCAGTTAGATGTCTGGTGTCTTTTAACAGGGTTGGTTAGTGTTTATCAGAAGTGAAGTCAGATGTTCTGACTTGTTTTGGAACATGCAGATCAATAGTCACCAATGCACAGTGTTAAAGGGATAGTTCACCCAAAAATGAAAATTAGCCCATTATTTACTCACCCTCAAGCCATCCTAGGCGTATATGACTTCCTTCTTTCAGATGAATCCAATCGGAGTTATATTAAAAATTGACTTTGATCTTCCAAGCTGTTTAATGGCAGTCAGCGGGTGTTGCAGTTCATCAGTCCAAAAGAAGAGAAAAAAAGCGCATCCATCCATAATAAAAAAGTGCCTCACATGGCTCCGGGGGGTGAACAAAGGCGTCCTGTCTTAAAATATCCATATTCAAAACGTAATAATCACTTTAATCTAGCTTGCGCCAACAGTTGTACACAGAAGCTTGCAGCATGGCTAACTTTGCTTCCTTTGCTCCTGTTAACAAATGTTGGTTTTCTCACTTCTGAGCGGCGCATGCGCAACGCCGACATCTTACGTCATTTGCCTGAAGCTGCTTCCGTCTACAACAGTGAGTGCAAGCTAGATTAAAGTGATTATTACGTTTTGAATACGGATATTTTTCTTACAAAAACGCATCGATTCGCTACAGAAGGCCTTTGTTCACCCCCCGGAGCCGTGTGAGACACTTTTTATTATAGATGGATGCGCTTTATTTCACTTCTTTTGGACTGATGCACTGCAACACCCGCTGAGTGCCATTAAACAGCTTGGAAGATCAAAGTCAATTTTAATATAACTCTGACTGGATTCGTTTGAAAGAAGAAAATCATATACACCTAGGATGCTAGGAGGGTGAGTAATTCATGGGCTAATTTTCATTTTTGGGTGAACTAACCCTTTAAAGTTCAGTGAACAACTGATGGAATTCAACTGTCATTACAGTTCAGTGTTCGGCTAACAGTTAATTCTAGAATAGACATAAAGCTACACTGCAAAAATTATGCTATTGTTATGAAGAATAACTCGTGAGTGTCTGTAACACTAACAGGGAATGCAGACTTAGTGGATAAAAAGAAAATCTGGTCAGCGAAAAATGAAAGATCAATACATTTTTAGATTAGTTACACAGCTAAATTTGATATGTAACATTGTAAACAATGTTATTCTTAATTCACATTTTAGAAGGTCAGGTACGTGTGCTTCTAAATGACATTGGGAAAATTGAAAATGCTTCTTATAAATTACTTTTTTGAATGTATAAGCAATACAAGTGGCCTGTGTCATGAACTAAAACTAGAAATATGACAGAGAAACAATCAAATATCTTGTATTGCCTTTAAATTTTGAGTGTTAAAAATAAGATAATAAAAATAAGAACAAATATTAACACCTCGACACAACGCAAAAAGTGGTTTGTACCTGCTGTCAGAAAGTGTTGCCAATTGGTCACTGTAAGAGTTGTAAGTGTAGAGAGGCAGAGTGCTAAAGTGTAAATCCAGAGATAAACACTGAGGTAAATGTATAGTCATCTGCCAACACATTAAAACAGTTAAAATATTAAATAACTTTACAATGGTTCACATTTTCAAGCCATGACCAAATACACAAACTAATAACATTCCCATTCTTAAACAACTTTGCAGTCGCTATCTTTAAAATAGGTTAAACGGCAGCTTACGTAAAACGTACTGTTGTTAATGTGGTAACAAAAACAATTAGTAAAAGGATCTGTCATTTATTTAGCACTACAACAGTGTTGCATTTGAACACAACCTTCACTATTTCATTTGACTGAATATGAAGAACAAAACACCCTGTAACATTTTGGATTACCAAATCTCTTACAACTATTTCCAACGTATTACCTTGTTTTCCAATTTCCACACAAATATATTTTTTCCCTCGTGTACACACACATACAGTATATATATAAAAACCACAGGAATGTAGTTGCAAGTGATTAAAATGAAATAATTTTCATCAGATGTGAGGTTGTCAAAAATGTAGGTGTTCAGTTGCAGACTTGCGCAATTGTTGATCCGAAATGTTACCAGATTCCACTAGAACGACCACCAGGTGGCGCCAGAATCCTTGCGGACGCTCTCTTTGGAACATTTTCATCAATTTGGGTACCTAGCAAAAAATAAAGACTGTTGAGCAACACAGGTTACATATACTGTAATTGTAAATAAACACATTTACATAGTTTATAAATTCATGTATTTTTCATTCACATTATATATTTCTATATTATTTTTAAATTTAGATTTACACAATTTTATATTATTTATATATATATATATATATACTGTATGGTTATGTAAAATTATGTTGTAATTGTAGGAAATTAATCAAAACATATTTAACAATGTAATTAAAACAAGAATGAGAATGACACTTTTTTTGTATTACAATAAAAACTTCAGGGAAAATGTCAATGAAAAATATTTAACTGGAATTGTACTGGCATTATAAATAGGCTATGCAAATATATATATGGCGTGCAGTGGTGTTTTGAAATGAGGAGACAAAGTGTTTGTTTTGTTTTTTAAATAAATGTAAATTCATGTCCCAGTCACATTTTCTTGCTTAAATAAACATTACTTACACTATCAGAAGAAAAAATATATATATTTTGGATTTTCCATTAACAATAATAAACTATTCTATTTATTAAAACCAAGTCTCATCAGTATAGTGTTTTTAAGCTTTTTGCATTTATTCCAAAATAATAACTCAAGGCAGTAACCATTTAAACAATATATTTTATTTAAACAATTAGCCTATACATTTTATTTATGAACTGATGTTCAGCTGTTCTTTTTAATAATAAACTTATTAAACTCTCATATATATATATATATATCTATGTTTTTGCTGTGTGTGTGTTTTAGTGTCAAGTATAGTACTTTTTTAGTTAAGATTTAATGCAGACTACTGTACCAGACAAACTAAAGCTGGACTCATGTAGGTCTCTCATTCCCCCGTGGCGCGTGCAGGGTCGTGGGTTCATGTCCCCATCTGAAGGGCCCACTTCCTTCTTCCCTGAATTCTGCACTGCAGCTACATCTCCAGTGTAGGGCGCACGCTCCACCCCCTTGAGTGCTTGACACTGAGAGAAGAGGGTCACAAACAAACAGTCGATGCACTGCGATACACTGTAATAAAAACATGATCTACTGGAGTGAGAGTTGTGCTTTGAGTACCTTCTCCCGCTGCACCATTTTCTTGTAGAGGTAGTCTGAGAAGGTTCGGAGGGGGTAGAACTTTCCTGAGCCCTCAGCACAGGTGAAGATGCCATTTTCATAGACCACACGACCGCGGCTGATGGTTACCAGCGGGACGCCGTGACAGCGTAGGTTCTCGTACAGATTTACATCTCCACCCTGCCATTGAGTGCTCACAGAGATGGTCCTACGGACACACAAAACCATTTCATTTTATGTTACAATACTTAGTATATGAAATGTGTTTTAAATTCTCAGCTGATTTGAATTGAATTCATTATTTTGGAGACCTTGTTGATTCTGGATCCCAGACGACCACATCAGCATCGGCTCCAGGGATGATCCTGCCCTTCCTGGGGTAAAGGTTGTATATCTTTGCAGCATTGGAGCTTGTGACAGCAACAAAACGATTCTCATCCATCTTGCCTCCAACCTATTAAGAAAGATAGATAGAATGAGCTAAAAAAGATTTTTATTCTTGATGCATCTGTCATTTCCTGTCCTCCATGATTTTTGTCTTTGTTGTGGTTTGAGCAGCAAGTTAACTGTCTATAATATGTTATATATACTTTGTCATATTATTATTAATACAACATAGTTATGTAATTCATTACTTTTGTTATATATTATTTATATACACTACCATTCAAAGGTTTGGGGTCAGAAAGATTTTTTAAAAGGAATTAATCATTTTATTCTGCAAGGATGCATTAAATTGATTAAAAGTGACAATAAACACATTTGTTACAAAATAAATATTCAAATAAATGCTGTTCTTTTGAACCTTCTATTCGTCAAAGAACCCTGAAAAAATGCAGCACGGTTTCAAAAAAATCCCAACTGTTTTAGGTTTGACACTAAAGACTCAATTAATCAATTAATTAGTTAATCAATTAATTAAGGAATCAATTAATTAGGTTTAAAAAATATACTAACTTAAAAAATATTAACATATAAAACAGTAATTTTAAATTATAATAATATTTCACAATATTACTGTTTGTACTGTATTTTTTATTACATAACGGCATCAAAATAATTGGTAAGTATAAGAGACTTCTTTTATTTACATTAAAAAATCTTCAAATGTTTGAACAGTGCTGTAATATTGATACTTATTGGCACCCTCACATTGTTGCATAACCTTTTTGGATCCATCCAAGTCACATAATGTACCTAATATTCATGAGCTACACTTCTAGCATACTAACTGCAAGTATTAATGATTATCATGTGAATATTAACTGTATTACATGCCTTTCATCCATTAAACCTGCCAAATTTAAGACTAAGGGCCCTATTTTAACGATCTAAGCGCATGGTCTGAAGCACAAGTTGCAGGTGCACTTAGGACGTGTCCGAATTTGCTAGTTTAACGACAGGAAAGATGGTCGACACGTCCGGCGCATGGTCTAAAAGGGTTGTCCCTATTCTCTTAATGAGTAATGGGTGTGTTTTGGGCATAACGTGCAATAAACCAATCAGAGTCTCATCTCCCATTCCCTTTAAGAGCCAGTTGCGCTCGCGCCATAGTGGGTTCGCTATTTGCACGGCGAAATTTGCAAACGCGTCTCCAAAGTGTATGGATAGAGTGGATAGAGACTATCCATTATGACATGTAGGCATATTTATATTTATGTAGCCTACACAATAATAATCTTTTACATTGTAATCCTTTCAATTTTTATATTTGGCATGTTTGTGTGTTGAGTGTACGCGCGTTGTGGACCCACCTATAGGCGCACATTACTAACGTGCTCTTTAAATAACAAAAAATACTGCGCCATTGACTTTAGACCAGGCTTTTGTTGGTCAATGGCGCAGTCTATTTCAGTTGCCTCAAAATAGCAACGCGCCAACAATGCGCCTGAACACACCTCGTTTTCAGACCAGGACGCCCATGGGCGCACAAATGGGCACAAATGCATTTTCTATTTAAATAACGTGGCGCAGGACGTGAAAATGATAACTGCGTCGATCTGAAACTAGCGCTGGGTGTATGATAGGGCCCTAAATTCTAGGTTGTATCATAATTTGCATATAATCCATACTTTCCCATAAGTGTTTTATAAATTCTCATAAAAATTAGTATTATAAAAAAGTATTATAAGTATTTAAATAATGGTACATCATAGTGGTCTTGATGGTGTACCATTTTCAAAGTATTCATTCATGCATGAATTTTAGCCTAATATTGCCCACAACCATTAAGGAAGGGGTTTACAATAATTCTGTCAACTGTTAGAAACAGCTGCATCATACATTAAGTAATAATTCAATTAATTATTAGTTTTTCATTAATCAAATTTTCATCAAAATGTATTTAAAGTTAATCATTAAAGCCGACTAAGTAGGTGAAAGTCAGGTAACAAATAAATATTCATGATATTCATTAATGTTCACACCTGGTTGATGTGAATTTGTTTATATTTATGCAAACAATCAGAAGTGTTTAATGGAATTCCTACAGGTCTTTTAGTTGCAGCATTAAAACTGGTATAAATAATCATCAACTTTTGGCTATATTAACTGAAACATACCACTCCCCGCTCCCAAATAACACTCATGCGGTCCTGCACCCCAGAAACACCGTGAGGGATTTTAGTGAAGTCGTCTTTGCCCATCGCCTTCTGTTTAGTGGTGAAGGGTCGGTGGTCCGATGTCACGACGTTCAGAGTGTCACTGCATCACAGTGAAAAGGCTTTTATGTCACTGTACAGATATGACTAAATGAAACTATTCATGTAGATCAATAGTCACTAAATCAAACTACTCAGTACACAGTCAATCCACTTACTTTCCCAGAAGGCTGAGCAGGTAATTGGGTGTGTTGGGGTCGAGTCTGAGTGGTGGCACAGTGACGAAAGCAGCTGCGTGGGCCCAGTCCTGGTGGTAGTACTGCAGCCCGTTTAAGACAGCATGAGCAGTGGTCGTCTCTCCATGCACCACTTTCCCTGTCGACCGATCACGTTTCAGTATTCGGAGTCACATTATGTCATTTACTGGTGAAGATTCGTGTGTCATATATTAAAGTGACTGTGAATTGGCCTTGAGTGACATTGCCTGGCTCTTACCCTGCATTTTAGCGGATGCTAAAACATCCCCTGCTGACATGCTGGACACATTCACAAGATATATGGGACAGTGGGCCTAAGAGACAAAAAAACAGAAACAATGCTGATCACATTTAAAGTCCTTAAAAGCAATTAATCTGCAACTGATGTGTATATTTCAAAACTGGGTCAACATGTCAATCATGCTGCTATCTTGACACTCTGTTTACACTACATATGAAATATACTGTATGTATATTATGCTTCAGCTGTGAAATAACAGTAAAGGAAGGGTCTCAAAGTACATTTTTGTTCAAAAGTTTTCAACATAAATAATAATAAGATTTAAAGGTTTTAAAAGAAGTCTTATTTATTATTATTTATATTAAAACTAATATTTTGAAATAATACAACTTCAAATTATTTTTCTATTTGAATATATTTTTAAACATAATTTATTAATGTGATGTCAAAGTTGAATTTTCAGCAGCCATTACTCCAGTCTTCAGTGTCACAGGATCCTTCAGAAATCATAATAATATGCTGATTTGGTGCTATTTCTTATTATTAACCATGTTAAAATATAATACATATTTTCAGGATTGTTTGAGGAATATAAAGTTCAACAGCAGAAAATAAAAATATTTTGTAACATTATATATGTTGTTAATTCAATTAGTGATGAATTTAATGAAACTTTTCTCTATCAATTTATAATTTAAAAAAAACTGACACCAAACCTTTGAATGGTAGTGCATACATTATGGCATTACAGTTAATTATACTGTATGTTTCAATTAGGCCTGTCAAAATGAACATGCAATTACACATTTACACATGCAATAATTAAATATGCTTAACAATATTAATTATGTCAAATATCATTAATGCAGTTTTTCACTTTATCCACTTACTGCCATTATTTCAGTCTGCTAACTTCAATCCCCCACTCTCACCATGTCAAACATGCAAAATGATTGTTAAGGTTTCTGATTGGCTCAAAAGTGTGGGCTTTTTTTTTGCTGTTTACAACATTTATAGAGCTGTAGAAAAACTGTCAAATTACTCAATTAGAGCAGATCTGCAATAGGTTTTGAGTGTTTGCATTACCCATGTGTTTTAATTCTGAAATACAGAATCTTTGTTTGTTATATTTAACACTAAAACGCTCATGTGTAGAACTACTGATACAGCATCTTGCTTAGAAAAGGCCCAGTTGTAATCACCCAAGTCCATGTTAGTATTTCAAAAAGCATCACTTCTGAACCAGTAACAGCAGTTTGGGCTGTCATTGGAGCTGTAAATAATGAACAAAATACATCAACACACTGTACATCATACTCACTCTGTTAGCGATGGTAATAGCTCGGTGGACGGCCTCTGCTTCCAGCTGCACATGGAAAATTCCCAAGGTAAGTGAGAAAACACAAAAGTCACCAGTGAAACCTAATGATGAACAGAGGCCTAAGAGTATTAATAATCCATGGAAATGCAATATGGAGACGGGAAAGACTAGGAGCTGGAGAGAGAGTGGTAGTGCGGCTAATATCTTAAAGGAAAACAATTTGATGGTCACAGGATTTGAATGGTTACATTACCTCCTCAGGTCTGCTTATCTCAATGCCCTCCGGTCCACTAATACCCAGATCCAGTGCTTCTCTGGCACCCTAGTGTGAATAAATAAAGACATGTGATAACATGATAAATAACGACTATGCAGGAAGAAAGATGCCAATATTATTCATGATAATTTTGACCAAAATAAAGGCAGCATCACATACACTACTGTTCTAAAGAAAGGTCAGTAATTTCACATAACGCCGATAACTATTGATAAAAATTAATAGTGCTTTTTCTAATGTGTGAAGATGCTGCCTGTATACAGCTCACTAGGTTTTGGAGCAGAACTTGTTTCTACATTATGGTTTTGCATCAGTTCCCTGATTTATACCTCCGCAACCAGCTCTCCATTCTCCGCATGGACGCGGGCCACAGCACCGATGTCCTTACAGTTCTGCAGGGCCTGAAACAGCTCGCTGTCCCTCAGCATGTACATGTCCTTATATGCCATGAACATCTGGAAGGAGTTCACCCCTTTGTCCCGCACCAGCGTCTCCATTTGAGCCCTAACCTGTGATGACAAGACATGTCAAGTCACCTTTATTTCTAAACCACTGTATACAACACATATTGTGTCAAAGCAGCTTCACAGTGATAAACAGGAAAAGCACTGAATCAATTACGGAAACTCAACTATGGAGACAGAGTTTGCATACTCAGCAAACACACTTTGTACCTTTGGTCCCCACCAGGTCACTCCCACATGAAGAGCGTAATCACAGCAGGCCTTGGCATCAGCGTGAAAGCGGCACTTTTCATAAGCGTCCAGCAATGATTCGTTCTTCTCGGGCAGCACATGACCAATCACCATAGTGGTGCCTCCAGCCAGAGCAGCCTAGAAATAAACAAACAACAGACTGACTGCTGAGGGATCCATACAGCATCAATTCCATTTTTTTCGTTTTAATTTTTCTGGACTCCTTTTTAATGGTTAAATAAAATTTTATTAATCAAAAAGCATGTCTAATTAATTAAAATAATGAAATTTAATTTAACATCAATTTATTAAAAGTTTAACACAAATTACATATTTAGGGTCCTATGAAATGGTTTATTTTTTCCAACCTGAATTTTTACCAAATTCTGTTTTAGCATGTCTAATTATTTGAAAGCATAAAAACAAGTTTCAATTATTCTTACAATAGCCTTACGATTTTTAATATTACAATTTAAATATTGAAGAAATAGTGTATGATTATTCCTTAAAAATAAGGTTTTAATCATTTTAGTAGTAGTAGTAGTATTACGTACATTCTACTGAACAACAGTAATATTTCTGCCGCAATGTCTTTAAGTAAAACCAAACTTTTATTTTGACGGGTTGCCGTGAATACCTTTACATTTCTGTGTCTGTGTATGTGATATGAGGATAGTTTTACTCGAATGAAACGGTCAAATGCTCATTAAGTGACTCTCAGAGCAGTTCTGGAGATGTTGTTCATGTATTTATGTCCTCATTAGTGAGACGGCAGACGTTAATATCACCGGAAGCGTCACGCGCGCTTCAGTACGAGTAGTAAACAAAACCGCGCGTCTGCGCCATTCATTAACACACAAAATTCATATTTAAATAGTCGTTTTGCTGCTTAATATTTACAAATACTAGTAGTGGGAGTGGGAGTGTGCTCACTTGTGTGTGCGCATCGGGGCGGAACTCCGCTGTGCGCGATACAGAGAGCGCGACCATGTCACGTAGAGACAGAAATGACATGCCGTCGAGTAAATAAGATAAATAACATAAGGCTATTTAGTTTGTTTAATAAAAGAGCAAGGTATAGACCTGTTCTATAGAAAAGGTAACTTTAAATGACTTCTGTTGTGATCTGGCGCTATAAGAGAAAATAAAAGTAAATAAAATTAACTTGACCTTCAAGGGGGCGGGGGGTGCCGTTGGGAGGGTGGTCCGCCCCCCTAATATAATGGCAGGGGAAACACTGGGCTGTTTTAAGGTGCTCTGGAGGTTTCTAGGGCATTTCAGGCATTACTAGGGTGTTCTGGTTGCTCCTGGTATGTTGTGATTAGAGCTGGGCGATATAGCTAAAAAAATTATCATGATATAATGTTCCATATAATTCGGTATCTGGTGGTTGCTGGGATGCTGGGATTGTTGCTGGGGAATTGCAAGGTTGTTTTTAAACTGTTTTTCTGATTAGGATGTACTGATTTTTTTAGCTGTTACTACGGTGATCTGGTGGTTGCTAGGATGCTCTGATCATTGCTACAGTAGGATGTTCGTGTGGTTTCTAGGGCATTATGGGCATTACTAGGGTGTTCTGGTGGCTGCTGATCTGATCATTGCCAGGGCATTGCTAGGGTGATGTTAGGGTGTATCTCTCAGTATAAGCCAGGGGCGTTTCCTCCGAGGAGGCAAGGGAGGAAGTGTCTCCTCTCCTCAAAAGTGGATGAGAAAATAATCGATATTACAAAAATAAAACAACGCAAATATGACTAAATATGACATTAAAAGTCTAAAAGTCACTCGTTTTTATAAAGTAACACTGTCCAACAGCGACACCC
>NW_015640445.1:684215-700616 GCF_001515625.1 Sinocyclocheilus rhinocerous | reverse complement strand
ATATATATATATATAACTGCCTCTTCATTTTATAACACCTCCGCACGGCACTGGTATAAGCCTATATGAGGTATGAGTTGTTGTTGTTGTTGTTTTTTGTTTTTCTGGCCCTGTTTTAAGTCAAAGACAGTGTGGATTATCCACCAAAAATGTTATAAAATAACATTTAACATTCCTCATTTGTAAGTCGCTTTGGATAAAAGCGTCTGCTAAATGACTAAATGTAAATGTATACAATAATAATATGTATTCCTCATAATGCTTTAGCCAACACCACTAATTAATAGCCCACAATATCTGTCTGAGCATAATGTTTTACAGAAAAACACATAATTAGTAGAAGGCTTTTTTCAGTACGAGGAAACAATGATTAACAGTAATTCAACCACAAAAACGGTCCTCTTTAAAAGCATCTCTCAGCTGACACAATCCGGGCAGCTACATCCACTGAAGGGGCGTGTATTTGTGCACCATTGTCTTCCAGCACAATGGCACAAGTGAAAGGCTTTTGCAGCAGTCTTTGCAGCAGTGCTCCTGTATCTATGGAAACAGAATCTGATCTCCATTTGTCTCTGCGCCCGGCGAGTCTCATGGCTGTAGCGGGGAGGAGGGGGGAAGAGAATGCCACTTGTGTTGCCAAGGCTAACAATAACAGCGCCGATAACAACTCTTTATTTGTCATCTCAAAGCCCCCAGCACTCTGGGAATAAGAGCGTGTATGTATTTGTGAGAGTGTATCGAGCCCTGCGGTTGATGGAGGCAGACTGTGAGTGTGCAATGCTCACTCTTGCATCTCAGTGTCTGCTAAGTGACCCATGGGATTTATTTAGGCAGGGCTGCTGAAGCGAGTGCATCACTGCTTTTGAAGTATTTATAAAACAAGAACAAATGAATGTGACATTAAACGGTTGCTACATCACACATCATTTTAGTTCAGATCTTCCACTGTATGAAAACGCTTATCTGAAAAAACTCATATTGCATAAAATTCAATCATACAATGCAAGGAAAATCAAAATACATTTTTGAAAAATTATTTAGGGTACAATACTCTAAGCAGTACTACCATACTAGTTACTTCTGAGGAGAAGAACTTATTGAGTTGTCGTGAGATAATAGGCCCCTGGCAGATGGTGGGAGGCCCCCAAGGTGTGGGGGGTCCGAAGTCAAAAAATCAATTGTTTGCTTCTACTTTTTCTCTATATGCCCCAACTGGAACCACGCTATTTCATCTTAGAAGTGACAAAGCTGAAGCCTTAAGCCATTTTAATAACCTCCCTAGTTCTTTTACATTAGATTTTACATACCTAATGTACATGACATACGGGGGAAAATTAGATATTGTGGCCATGAGTTAAGAATTTGTTCCAACAACTTATTCATTTTTTACACTGTTTTTTGGTAAATTGCCACAATTTATCTAAATTAAAACAAGGAAACAAATTAATAAAACATGGCCACAAATTAATAAGTCTTAGTAGCAAATTCTTACACAATATTTATTTTCTCTTGCTTGTCATGTGTGGTGCTCCATACTAATGAGACAATATAAAACATAATATTTTAGGGCTTTTGACTTTTTAGTGACATTTGAGAAGGAAAAGAAAATGATTTCGAGGCAAGAAAGGATACGAGATTGGTATGTGGCGCAAACCCGATTCAATCCTAAATTTCCCACATGAGTAACACTGACTGTACTCAAAGAATTTACTAACCACTAGGTCACAGACATGGCACAGAAATAGGAAACTGGTGTATGATCAGATCAATTACTTTAAATCTGTATAAAATTAAACACTTATTTAAAATAATTAAATATTATTTTAGCTGGGAATCAAAATATTCATAACCACAGCAACAGTGTTTCAGTTAGGAGACATATCAGTCAACGTAAATCAGTATTTTACTTCTGTAATGTGACATAATTCCAAATGAAACAGGACACAAACTTAGGGTGGGATTTTAACCATTGGGAATTGAATGAATTGAGAGAGGAGGGATTGAAAAATGAGGGCTTGATGATGTCAGCCAAATAAAAATGTTCAGAGGTGGAGCAAGATTTTCTTTAGAATAACATGGACTGATAAGTAATTCCTAGTATGACCAATAACAAATTATGAATGTAAGTCAGTTCTGAGTAAATTCTGACTTTCATACCTTGGTGCCGCTGTAGAAGTCATCCGCGGTGTTGGCGTTCATAAAGCTCTCGTTCAGGTGAACACTGGTGTCTAGGCCACCCGGAAGCACCAGCTTTCCTGTGGCATCTATAACCTTGGCCCCACCTGGGATCATCAGCTCCTTGCCCACTTGCTGGATAATGCCATTCTCGATGTACACATCCGCTTCTTGTGTGAAGTCATCGTTCACCACTTTACCTCCCTTTATAAGAATGCGCACCGTTGCTGAGCTGGAAGACATGGTTCACCCTACGAGAATCCAAAGACAGAGTGTTTATAGAGATGTGTATTATATAACACTACAGGGTCTTTATAACACATTCAGTCATTTTTTGAAATAAATAATACCAATGATTAAGGAAGCATTAAATTGATTAAAAATGACAGTAAATGTTTTTTTTTTCATTATTACAAAATATTTCTATTTCAAATAAATGTTCTATTCAGCAATGATTCCTGAAAAAAATATATTACGGTTTCCACAAAAATATTATGCAGCACAATTGCTTTCAACATTGCTAATAATAAGACATGTTTCTTAAGCACCAAATCAGCAAATTAGAATGATTTCTGAAGGATCATGTGACACTGAAGACTGGAGTAATGATGCTGAAAATTCAGCTTTGCCATCACAGGAATAAATTACATTTTAAAATATATTCAAATAGAAAACAGGTAAGCCTATTTTAAATTGTAATAATACTTCACAAAATTACAGTTTTTACCAGGGCCCAGTCTGTGACCAAAATGGTCGAATATGCGACCATTTTTTGAGAATGTGCGAGTTAAAATTTGACGTGGTCGCATTTGTGCAAGTCCTTGGTCTGCTCTGCTCCATACAGCGCGTGCTGCAGAGCCGCAGCACAGTGTATCAGGAGTCAGATTTCACAGATCACGTGAAGAGACTGATAGAGGTGCTTTCAGTACAAGCGCTTCAGGTGTATCGCCACATCAGCACGAGCACAAAGGTGCGCGCGGCAAAAATGACGTGAAAACAATGATGGATGGAGGATTTGGTTTTCAAGCGAAATATAAAAGTAAAGTAAAAGACCACTTCTTAAACCAGAGAAGGTGAACATGTTGGTTTTCTTGGGAAAAACATGCAAGCACTGTCACCGACAGCCAATTTAGTTTAAATAATCTTTTTGTTTTAATTTTGAAAAGGCTGTTATCTTTGCTGTTTAGCTCACGTTACGTTATGGAGGCTTTCTTTTAATTTTCTTATTTATTTGATTCCACTGTGTTTTCTAAACTTTCTGTAATTTATTAGTCGATATATATTACAGCATATGTGGTGTGGGCCATGCATTATCTTATTTTTGTTAATAAACGTTATATATGCTAGTTTGTCATTGCACCGTTTTATTTTTGATGTGCTTTTCATTAAGAATAACAATGAATCCATCTTTCAAGCATTTGTTTTAGTCTTAAAAAGTGAAAGGTGTAAAGATGTAAGCACAACAGAAAATTATCTGTTCTTGTAAAACGTGACATTAAGATCGCAAATTCGAAGAGGTTTAAAAAGAGGTTAAAAGAGGAACTCCCGTTTACAAAATTCATATCATAAATAATACTGATGAAAAAGAATGGGTTGAATGTTAATCCCACATTTGTTACCATAACTATTAACTATGATTACGGAAAAACTATTCATCAGCATGCATTGATTAATCTCATGTTGTAGCAAAAAAAAATAAAAATAAAAAGTGTGATTAAATCATGTGCTGGGGCAACCAACTGAGAAAGTTTGTCGCACCAGCGCGACCAGTGGAAAGAATGAGTCTAGAGCCCTGTTTACTGTATTTTACCAAACATATGAAGCCTATTAAATCATTTAAAAACAATTTTAGTTACTATAGAAATTTCCAGAAATTTTCCACTATATTGAGATTATAGTGACTGATACTTCCAGGTTTTCCATGACCATGGGAAGTGGGAACCCTGTTTATATAATAACATACACCCCATACTTTTGGAATGACATCACATGTCTCAACAGAGAGCTTGCAGCAATCCATTTTTCCATATTTGGGCTATGGAAACCAACTACGTATGTCCTTACTTGATGTCCAAACAGGATCAATCATTCATATCACAGCCCAAATGTTCCACAACATTAGTTTAAAGAGGTTGCAAAGCATTACGCCATTCAAGAATCTCACTTTAGCGGGTAAACTGACACCAACATGTGTGATTATCGTCAGCTTGGCATGATTAGTCACATTATCGAGCCTTTAACATGGTAATTACATGTGAACATGTTAATTATTCATGACACATTAAAGCAATTTCAGCACTGCAACAAACGTTCCAGTAATGTTGATTCAACAAAACCTCAACATCCAACACACTACAGAAACAGGGTGTGGAATTCATATTAAATGCTCAAAAATGATCAGAGCAATTGTGACCCAGATTTTCCAGCGTTGCATGTGCAGGGATGTGGGATTGTGTAGGCTAGCAGCTGTTACTGTACATTCCCTGCAGCACCGCACTTCCTTATGATCTAATCCCAAGTGAAAGCGTGCATGCGAGTCTATGCTGCAAAGTGAGTCGGGGGCAGGTGGGTGCGGCATATTCACAGTATGGTGCTGCCCAGGGTTCCCCCCACCCCCCTGTTCTGAGCCCCTGATGGTGAATGGCGTGTGTGTATGTGAGCAAGGAGGGGCTACTATGGAGCTGGAGAATAAGGGTGTGTCCTCAGACATCCTACTATAAAAAGAAACAGTACAGTGCATGAGCTACATCTGTCCTGTCCTCACAACACAGCCCGAAGAAAAATTATTGGAGCATTTGTTCCTCGCCATGACTCATGGAGGCCTTCCTCAGGAATGAATGACCCACTTTTGAACCGTGCCATATTCCATGAGATCCAGATGGCACTCTTCTGGGTAGCATGAAGTACATGAAAACTTCAGATCTTTCTTGTGGAAACAACTTCCATTCAGTAAAACAGGATGGGATATTCAGTGCAATTTGAACTATTAGAGCAGAAAGAATAAGTGCAATAAACAGAATACATATATTCTACATTTAACATTTAATTTTAAATATATGTATTTAATTTTAAATTGAATAAATAATATTTAAATAATTTAAAATTATATATTGTTTTAGACAATAAATTTACATTTAAAATAATATTTACATTATATTAAATCAAATATTAATTGTGCCAATGGGGAAAATAAATGGAATGGAAAAACAGGAAGAATTGGTGCAATATATGTAATATACATCATTTCAAATATTATTTTAAATTGCATAAAGATATTTTAAATTATATACTGTATTACACAATTTATATAATTTAAAATATTTTAACATTTATTTATTATATTATATTATTTACATTTTTATGCTGAAATGTTCATTGCAGTAAAATTAAAGGAATGAAAAGAGAAATTATCTATCTATCTATCTATCTCTCTATATATATATATATATATATTATTTCTGAATTTTCACTACACAACACATTCAATATGTCTCAAGGCATCAAGAAATGCCAACGTGCGTTGGTTTTTCAACATTTATAAGGATATCACAACGGCTTCATAAGGGAAATATCAGATGTCTGGCGAGAGCTCGCGTTTAATCGTGTTTATTGCTGGTGGGCTCGAGCTGTTTATGGACATTGGACATAACTTACGACATCCACATTGATCGGCTAGATTATTAAATATCGTTCAATCGATAGTTAAACAATTACCAACCCACATTAGGAATGATATACGGGAAACACGAGACACAAACAAGACTGGGAGATTCTTTCCATACCACAAAATTACACGATTCCGAGCCAAGCAATATATCTCTGTGCTAGTCAGCGAGGAGTTTCTGAAAATATCTTACAAATGAATGCAAAATAGAGAGGCATAGTGCACTTACTTCCTTTGTTATATCCTTAAAAAGCGCTTTTCCTTCACTTGTGAACAATAAAGCCTGTTATACGGCAGGCAGATGCTTCGGTTGGTCCAGCCCGGTAAACCTTACGCTTGCAGCAGCATCCAGACTGTGAGAGCCGGCGCTGACCAATCACAGGAGAGATCCACAGCGATGGCCTCAGCAGCGGCCAATGGTATTGCAGTATGGGCGTGTCCTGTCGTCAGTGGTACGTACCATTTATACAGATTTATAGGGGATGGAACTGGATCATTATGTCAATGTGGCAACCGTGCTAACTAGACGATGAAGTACTATTTTTTTTAGCGTTTTTTATGTATGTTAATATAAAATGTACAAATATAAATTATTATGCATAACATAGATATACAAAGTATTATATATATTTAACTAAAATACCATAGATATTGTAAAAATATCATCATTAATCAAATATATTTCTTTTTATTATTACTAAATATATACACGAATAAACTAACACAATTATTTAAAAGTGTATATATAGTTGTGTCCATATACTTATGCTTATAATAAATATAATGTTTTTTTTAAATGTTGTCGTTTCCAGAATGTAACCATTATATATAATACAGATACACAAAGTATTACATATATGCAAAATACTAAATTATAAAAAAAAATCTACATTATTCAAATACATTTATTACATATTAATATTCATATATATACTTCCTAGCATATAATATACTCTATATAATATACCCTAGAATACAATATACCAATACTCATATTCACACACAAACACACACACACACACATGTATATATGCAGTCACGTGAAGTGTAAACATGACTTCAAGAGGTATTTTATGACCATGTACACATGCACATTTGTGCAATGCAGTGCATCACTAATGTCTTCTGATATGTAGATTGCATGGACGAGGCTGATGATGATGGTGATGATGATGTAGACTCATCCCATTTGGACCATATCGAGGGTGTCACACAAAGGGGCGACCAAGCCCTTACTCTACACAACACATTCAATATGTCTCAAGGCATCAAGAAATGCCAACGTGCGTTGGTTTTTCAACATTTATAAGGATATCACAACGGCTTCATAAGGGAAATATCAGATGTCTGGCGAGAGCTCGCGTTTAATCGTGTTTATTGCTGGTGGGCTCGAGCTGTTTATGGACATTGGACATAACTTACGACATCCACATTGATCGGCTAGATTATTAAATATCGTTCAATCGATAGTTAAACAATCAAATACTCATATACACACACAAACACACACACACACACACACACACACATATATATATATATATATATATATATATACATACATACACACACACACACAGGTGCATCTTCATTTTTTTTGTAACTTATTTCAAAAAGTGACACTTTCATATTTTCTAGATTCATTACATGTAAAGAAAAACATTTCAAACGTTTTTTTTATTTATTTTGATGATTAGAGCTTACAGCTCTCATGAATAAAGTATGTTCATTTATGCACTCAATACTTGGCCGGGGCTCCTTTAGCATAAATTCCAGCATCAGTGAGGTGTGGCATGGAAGCGATCAGCCTGTTGCACTGCTCAGGCACTGTTGAGCCTTCAGCTCGACCAGGAGGGAACAGTTAATGAAAAAGTCTGTGAAAGTGATTTTGTGCCTCTTTGAGATGGCACAATAATATGCCGTTCACTTGCAGAACGCAAGCTTCTAGAGGGCACATAACTCTGAAGTACTAAATTTAGGTAAAGGGGTGCAGAGTCATGAAGAATGTGGCAAAGTCGTCAGCTGTTAAGAGTTGATGAAGGAGGGGGAGGAGGAGGACAAAGGAGGGAGGAAAATGTTTTAAAGAGCATGCGAGAGTTAGGCGAATTGTTAAATATTAATATTAAAGGATGTGTAATAGTAATATTAATATTACGCATCCTTTCCAGAATATTATATTGAAACATTCGATACAAATAATACATTTTTAGAAGTTAAATGTTATTTAACTAATAATGATATACAATTAATAATTTACTTAATAATCACATATAATTTTATGGTAAATACTTGCAAAGAAAACACAACTTTTTCACAAAAAACAATACATTTATTCAAGTGTTCTCCAGCACAAGTACATAAGGAGCCTTTTTTTCTTCGTTCTGGGCACATAACGAAAGAAAGGGGGAGAGGTGGTGAATGATTGCTACATTTGCTGTATGAGCTGATTGCAAAAGAAGAGAAGGCTTGAAAAAAGTTTATATGACACAACAGAGGTCACAAATATCAACAGTGTCACCGAGATATACAGAGATCCTGTTAGGAGAGCAAACAAGAGGCTGTTACAGCCAAATATTTATATATATATATATATATATATATATATATACCCAAATAAAGCAAATGAAATTTAACAAAACAGAAATCTAAAAAAAAAAAAAATGAAACAAAAGAAGATGGAGGGCTGGATATATGGCATGGAATGTAGGACTTAGAAGCAATTCTGCCTGGATATTAAGCAAGTACATGTTAACAGCAAAACTACATTTTTTTGTTGTTGTTTTTTTTCAATTTCCCATTATGAGTACATGATTTCCCACAGATAAGCACCAACTACAGCAATGTCTATTCTAAAACAATATAAGAATCTTTCATCATTTATCATTATTTTTTTCAAGTACAAAGTTAAAATGCCTTTGTTAATATCTTTATATGAGAGAGTAAAATAATAGTGCTTCTCCAATACTACAAGAAACAATCGAGAGAAAAAAAAAAAACAGTCATTATCAAGACAGGTTTATTTATTTTCCAAATAATATATTTTTCTCAATTAGATAAAATGTTTAGCACCTTATGAAACACCTACAATCCCTCTCTTAGTACTTAAAACAAGAATTAAAAAGCAAATCGAAACACACTTTTGTATGTAGGGCTGTGCAGTAAAGATGGGACTGTTAAAATCACTTAGCGAACTCATTCTTTAGTTTGATCCTCCGTTCGACACATATAAATATGAATTACAAAAGACACCCTGCTGCTTTATAGCTTATGTCAATTAGCCTGTTGCCATTTTGTCAATTACCCCCCTCTTGCGATTTGAGTGCTGTTTTGATTCTATGATATATATTAGCAAAGAATTATATTTGTACATCTCACAGGTCATTAAAAAAAGCAACAGACAATTTCTATGTACAAAATGTACAAAAAGAAACAAATCTGGGCGTTGATAAAATTGGGAACATAATAAAAGCAACTTTGCTGAACGTGACAAATGTTAAGGTATGTAAGCAGTGCAATGCCTTAAATTTAAAAAAAGCGCCTAACAAGGATTTCATTAGAGCCCGACCGTTTCTAACCAGATTCACAAATTTAGCCTATATAGCTTGCGTGATAACTAAATTATTGACATGGTCAACATTCACCATTGGCAAACATAATAATGTTTTCAGATCTACGCTAGGGACCAGACGTATTTAACCCCATCCAACTACTTTTCCTACAGGGATACTTAACACACTCACTTTGGGATTATACAGCGGTAAAAACCGTGAGCAGACACTATACTGTATCTCATGTAGCACATGGAAACATGAGAGGGGTGCTACTGGAATTCGGCCCCTTCACCACCGGCACGACAGATGGATTTATTCTATCCTAGCTCATTCGTTCACATCTATTGGCACAGCCCTACTGTACACAACAAAGTATTACCTTATATAACGGCAAGAGTTTCACATCATTAAACATAACTGAAAAAAAAGAACAATTCACAAGAATCAAGGAGAAAGATTTAAAAAAATATCAAAGAAATAAAGAAGTATACATATACAAAAGTGCTCGATATTGTTGGTAACACAGCACAAAAAAATTGCTATTAAAAGGTAGAAGAACATTGTGAAGCCGCACCTTTATAGTTTTGCACCTGACTGAGAATAGCCTGCGGACGCCGCAGTTGAAGGCTGATTCACCTGGCCGGCAAAATGACAAAACGACCGACGCCATCCTTCCTGCGGCCGCCACGCGCGCTAAGAGTTGTACAGTAATGATTCTGGCCTGTGTGACACTAGAAAAAAAGTAGCTCACCACAGCCTTTGATTTCAAAGTATGGATGACAAAAACATCACCGCCCATGTGGCTGGTTTCATGCATTCGGATTGCAGGCATACTGAAGAAAGCAGGCGTGTGTTTTTTCTTTTTTTGAAAAGAGCACCAGAGAATATTGTACAAAAAGGCTGTAAAAGATATAAAATGAGATGTGGCAGACCTTTTTTTTTTTTTTAAGGTTTCAGTCGTTCGTTTTCCCTGACGATGGTACAAAACGTGACCCCATGATCTTGTTTCGAGTAGTAGCACCACATGAGTTGCAATGTTTTTCACCACCTTCAAGCACCATATTGTCACCTATTACAGTAGTACCTTTATTACCTTCAGTTGTGTATAGAAACTGTAAACAAAGAGGTATTTGTGATCTGGTGTTTTGGATTGGTTAAGACAGAGCTCCCCTGACACTAAGAGAAAACTTTTTTTTCAAGGCTCAGACGCGCACCGCGAGAATTAGATCGATCCGCGACCCGACAGTCGAAAAACTCAGGAGGCGAACTGAATGCGATTTCCGTCTCAACTAATTTCTCGTTTCTGCCTCGAATTGTTACATCGTCTCTCAGTGCCTTAAAAGGAGGCCATGTCTCAAGTATAGCTTGCACACATAAATCAAATACTGGATAACACTGCTAAAAAGTAAAATGAATAATACAAAAAATTAAATAGAATTAAAAAAAAAGAGTCAATTATTCCAAACCAGAAGAAAAAAACCGAAACAAAACATAAAATAACTTTTTTTTTTCTGATGTCGAACTTGCAAATAACATACGAGAGCTTGCTTTCGAAGCTCTTGGTATTACATCGGTTTAGATTTTTCTCATCTGTACTGGATTTGAGTTCAGATGCAGGCGAAGTACTCTTTGAGTGGTGCAAACAAGTGACGGATGACCGGGACGCTCCACGACCTTCCCAGCAGCCTCTGCCTGGCCAGACGACTCATGTTCGACACGTCTGTGTAATGGACAGGGAAGCCGAACACCCTGATAAGAAGTGAAAAGGGCAGAAAGTTCGTTTAAATGTATTCACAAGTGCAACACTCTTGTGATGTGAATAGACAGATGATGAATACTCTAGAACAGTTTATTGCTATTTTTGTTTTAAAGATAGAGAATATACAGGACACAATAAAGGACATTAAATTGATCAAATATGATAGTAAGTTTTTTTGCAAAAAATCTATTTCAAATAAATGCTGTTCTTTTACACAAACAAACACTGTATAATATAATACAAGGAATGGTTTTAGCATATTAGAATAGATCAGGTGACAGGATGCTGAAAATTCAGCTTTGCCATCACAGCAATAAATTATATTTTAAAGTATATTCAAATAGGAAACAGTTACTTTAAATTGTAATAATATTACAGTTTTAAACGTTGCTGGTTATGTGTGGCTTTAAAAGAAAATTCTTTCTGTTAGAAAAATTTGGAAAAGTCGCTATATAAACATCTGTGTTAATTTAGCATCATTGGGATATTATTATATTCTTTATTAATATTTGAATTAGTTTTTATTTTTATATTTTGTTTTCATTTTCATTAAAGTTTGGGTAATTTTGTTGTGTGTTTTTGTCATTTTTATTACTATTATTATTTATTTTTTTTAATTTTAACAAAAAAAAAAAGTTTTTTTTTTTTTCAGTTTTAGTTTGTTATTTTAGTACATTAAGTTCAACTAAATGAAGCAACAATGTGTTGACTTTCTTTTCTGTCTTAACTGTCCACTTGTGTTTGAATCTCCAAAAAGCCAGGTTAAAATATACCAAAACAGGAAGAAAACTGTGTTTGTCAAGCCATTTCATGGTGTATATCTATGTTTATATCAATGTATGGATTACATAAGACATGTCTCATTGTATTGATATGTAGTCATATTCTGTTCTACTGAGTAGGATATGGTTTCAGTGAGCTAGTAGACGACAGATGATTCAATCAATATAAGATAAAACTCACTGTTCACTGAAGCGGGCCCTCGAGATCTCTCTGTTGAACAAATGTCACATTTACATTTACATTTGGACTTACAGCTTAGAACTTTTTAAAGGCATTTCGTCATACCTCTCCATCTCAGTGCACCACAGGATGTCCTCTTTTTCATTCATGAAGACAGGGAAGTGCTGGTCTTTGCCCTGCTTTATGGAATTTGACCGAGTGGTGATGGTCCGCACTTTATCAAACTATAAAAAATGTGTAAAGAAACTGATTTAAACTGCTTCATCCAGAAATCAATCGAGGGTTGGTCTAAGAAGTACCTTAGCTGTCCTGCCATGCTCCAAACAGTCTTGAAGGTCCAGTTTATCAGTGCACATGGCGGTCAACGGTCTGAGAAGAAAAGGAAATAGAGAAGTAAAATGATAAAGTGAGAGATTAAATAATGAAATGAATGAAGAGTCCATGTCCAACTAACCTGTTCATGCCAGGCAGGTTACCCCAAAAGTAGCGAGCTCTGTGGGCAGCAGACACCTCCTTGGCATCGATCATCACTGGGTTGCACTATGATACATAAACAAATAAATGTCAAAATAAATAAATTAGTGCCGTCAAACGATTAATCGCATTCAAAATGATAGTTTTTGTTTACATAATATATGTGTGTGTACTGTGTCTATTTATTATGTATATATTAATACACACTCATACAGTATATATTTTGAATATATTTACACATGTATTTACATGTACATATTTATATAATTTATATTATAAATAAATATATATTTTAAATTCGAATATAATTCGAATTTTGATAATATTTAAGTACAAAATTCGAATTTAGTTTTTCAGCCATTTTGACAGCCCTAGTACACACACATATATTACGTAAACAAAAACTTTTACTTTGGATGCGATTAATCATGATTAATCGTTTGACAGCACTAAAATAAATAGATAATAAAATATATCCAAAACCTTAGTAATATTGACTCTAGCAAGCATATAATGGGTTCATTCGTTTCTACACAGCAGGTCATTTTACCACTAGGTGGCAGCAAAACCTACTGGTTTATATTAAAGCCCCACTGACAGTATAAGACAAATTCAGCACAGCTTAATCATCATGTTCAAACACCTCTAAAAAGCGAGAGATGTCCCTCTTGTCGCTGACACCCATGGCCACCACATTCTCAAAGAGCCAGAAGAATGGCCTGTTATCTCGCTCTTTAGGTCGGGCCTCATGTAACAGCCGGTAAAACTCGAAGAAGAGTCGACCCGTGCCCTCTGAAAGACAAAAAGCAAGATTGAAAAACATTACGAAAACTCAATATGACAATTATCATAAAAATGTACAAATATACGAGCTGTGTTATAAATACAACTGAGATATACAGTACGCTACCATTCAAAAGTTTGTGGGCGGTAATATTTTTGAAAAAAGTCTCACCAAAGGATGCATTTATTTGATAATACTGTAAAATGTAATTACTTAAAGTATTATTATTATTATTTAGAGAAACTGTTTTCTATTTTAATATACTTTAAAATGTAATTTATTCCTGTAATGGCAAAACTGAATTTTCAGCAGACATTACTTCAGCGTCAGATTCTAATACGCTGATTTGGTGCTCAAGAAACATTTCTTAATCTTATTATTATCAATGTTGAAAACAGTTGTGATGCTTAATATTTTTGTGGAAACCATGATACATTTTTTCCAGGATACTTTGACGAATAAAATGTTTAAAAGAACAGCATTTTTGAATTAGAAATATTTTGTAGTCTTATGGACACCAATCTTTTAAATGGTATTTGAAAGTGTAAACACTAATACTAAAGACTAAGGCTAGAACACACAGCTGAATAAACTCCTACCGTAGAGACCTTTTCTTGCAGGATTCACTATTGACAAGTCATTGCACGGACTTCCACCGATGACGAGATCGAAAGGACCCCATTCCTGAATCTGTGGATGATACAGAAGAACAAATTAGACAAAGGAAAAAAAAAACAATAAATAGATTGATCAATATGAAATATTGTGGACGTAATCAAGCAGGAACCTATATCGTACAAAGACAAAAAAATACCATTCATTCAAATGGGTACGGTGACAGTTTTACCCTGAAGATTTATGATACCACTACTCTCAAAAGTTATAGTTAATGGTCAAAAGTTATGAAGATTTTAGTTTTTGTGCAGTATATAAGAGCTGTACTTAAAGAAATTGCCAAGTTACCAAGATGGTCACCAAATGTAGACTTGATTTCAAATAACTTCAACAGTAAACTGAGGTGAAGGATGATACTCACGTTTTTATGGGTGACGTTTCTCACATCACCCACGTACATGATGTGTCCCTGGTGCCGAACGATGCCCACAGTGATGGAGTCCTCGCACACTTCTGAGGCCACGTAACGCTCCACCTGGATACCCAGCTCCTTCAGAACCAGCAGCCCTGGCATAATCACAAACACCATGACAATCTACAACTAAGTTGTTTATTTTATTTTTGCTAATTATTGGACTGTTTTATTGAAGTACGCAAGTACTAGTGATTAGTCACATGGCATTTACAGCCTTGGCTCAAAACAACCCGCTGCAGAACCGAGCACCATTAACAAAGATGGCGGATTTCATATCACATTCTTCGAGGTGGTCGTATGCCAGCCAAAAAAAAACGGGAATGCTAACAGATACTTTTCTTCAATTATTATAGATGTCCTTGCTTCAAACACACAAATGATGCCCAAAAATCCTGTTGAAATTGGAAGTTTGCTAAGGTTTAGTTCATTCCTGAATTAAGATTTCCTGATAATTTACTCACCCCCATGTCACGCACACTTCTGAGGCCACGTAACGCTCCACCTGGATACCCAGCTCCTTCAGAACCAGCAGCCCTGGCATAATCACAAACACCATGACAATCTACAACTAAGTTGTTTATTTTATTTTTGCTAATTATTGGACTGTTTTATTGAAGTACGCAAGTACTAGTGATTAGTCACATGGCATTTACAGCCTTGGCTCAAAACAACCCGCTGCAGAACCGAGCACCATTAACAAAGATGGCGGATTTCATATCACATTCTTCGAGGTGGTCGTATGCCAGCCAAAAAAAAACGGGAATGCTAACAGATACTTTTCTTCAATTATTATAGATGTCCTTGCTTCAAACACACAAATGATGCCCAAAAATCCTGTTGAAATTGGAAGTTTGCTAAGGTTTAGTTCATTCCTGAATTAAGATTTCCTGATAATTTACTCACCCCCATGTCATCGAAGATGTTCATGTCTTTCTTTCTTCAGTCGAAAAGAAATTAAAGTTTTTAAGGAAAACATTCCAGGATTTTCTCCATATAGTGGACTTCAATGGGAGCTAGTGGGTTGAAGGTCCACGCTTCAAAGGGCTCTACACGATCCTAGCCGAGGAATAAGGGTCTTATATAGCGAAATGATTGGTCATTTTCTAAAAAGAAACACAAATGTATATACTTTTTAACCACAAATGCTCATCTTGCACTAGCTCTGCGATGCGCGTCTACGGCTTCACACATGACGTAGTCGAGTTGGAAAAGTCACATGTCGTTAGTTCTTCGTCTGTGTACTCTGGTTCAAAAAGGTAGGGTAGGGCGAAAAAATCCATCTCATTTTCTCCTCCAACTTCAAAATCATCCGACATCTTTTTTTTAACCTTTTTTTGTTTGACTTTACACGTTCGCTTTGTAAACACTGGGTCGGTACTTATGCTTATGACACGCGTGACCTTTCCAACGTGATTATGAAATGCGAGAAGTAGAGCTAGTGCAAGATAGGGTTGTGACGGTGAGGAAATTTTCCCACCGGTTAATCGACGTGTGACAACACCAGTAATGCCGGCATAACCGCGGGGGCGTTCCCTCTTTTCCTTGCTTTCCTTCGCTTTTAAATAGCTTGTAAAAGTGGCATGAGCATTTTACTTTCACTTTCAAATAGCGGCAATTCGGAGTAAAGCAATTGTTCGTTTGAATTTTCCCTCTTTTCCTCGCTTTCCTTCGCTTTTAAATAGCTTAAAAGCGCCTTGCGCATTTTACAATTGCATTAAATGGACACGAACAATTGTTTGAATGCAACAACAAAATACAACGTCAAACTCACTTTAGCTTATATATAAAACATAGAACTTTTATTAACAAAACGAATAAAAATACACCATGCTATAGGGAAGGCTATGCCTAATATAAAATAACTTATATAAAGTTTAAATAGGTATACAAAACTGGAAATAAGTAAACATGTATAATATATAACCAAATAAATAAGAATGA
>NW_015640445.1:680332-681318 GCF_001515625.1 Sinocyclocheilus rhinocerous | reverse complement strand
TGTGATGCTACTGTCGTTCGGCACGCTGCATTGAGCAGCCGCGTTCAGTTTTTAATTGTAAGTGTCTGTTCTTTTACTGAACTAAATTATTTTTATTACAATAAAAAAATCTAAACGATGGTGGGGGTCGGTGCCGCGGTGGGAAAGTGACGTAACCGGTGTTGCGGCTTAACACCGGTATCATCGTCAGCACCGTCTATCGCGGCAAGCCTAGTGCAAGATGAGCATTTGTGGTTAAAAAGTATAGAATTTGAATTTTTTTTTAGAAAATGACCAATTGTTACACTAGATAAGACCCTCATTCCTTGGCTGGGATCATGTAGAGACCTTTAAAACTGCATTTTGGACCTTCAACCCCTTGATGCCCATTGAAGCCCACTATATGGAGAAAAATCCTGGAATGTTTTCCTCAAAAACCTTAATTTCTTTTCGACTGAAGAAAGGAAGACGTGAACATCTTGGATGACATAGGGATGAGTAAATTACCAGGCATCTTTCAATCAAGCATCTTTTTATTGGTAAACACGACAAATCTGAGTGAACAACTTGTGAAATCTGTGTAAAGAAATTTCACCCTCGTGCAAAATTCCTGATTGTGTAAATTCCTATTGAAACGACTGGATTTCATATGTGACTGCAACTTAGCAGCCAGTTTCTTGATGGATTTAAAATGATATTATAGTAAAAGTTTCACTGAGTGTTTAGTGACCAGATAAAGCATTCACTTGTCCACCAAATATGCATACATCACATAATAATCAGGCTTTAATGACGAACATGGACCGTCTAGAGCAGGGGTGGGCAAACTTGGCCCTTCCAGGCCACTTTCCTTCAGAGTTTAGCTCCAACCCTAATCAAACACACCTGAACCAGCTAATCATTGTCTTCAAGACTACTAGAAGGCTACAGGCAGGTGAGTTTATCAGGGTTGGATCAAATCTCTGCAGGAAAGTGGCCTGGAAGGGCCAAGTTTGCCCATCACTGCT
>NW_015640445.1:657410-679423 GCF_001515625.1 Sinocyclocheilus rhinocerous | reverse complement strand
CACTTTCCTTCAGAGTTTAGCTCCAACCCTAATCAAACACACCTGAACCAGCTAATCATTGTCTTCAAGACTACTAGAAGGCTACAGGCAGGTGAGTTTATCAGGGTTGGATCAAATCTCTGCAGGAAAGTGGCCTGGAAGGGCCAAGTTTGCCCATCACTGGTCTAGAGGGTCAAAACTGCGATTGCAGTTAATCCCCACTGTAAAAATCACACATTAGAACCTGAGCGGTACAGCAGTGTCGACGAGCAGCAAGTACAACAGTTAAGCTAAGTGCACTTTAAAAGCCAGGATGAGTGTAACGTGATCAGCACTATTTTCTGCTGAGAGGATGAAAGGAAGGGCGGACATTCTTCACTAACCTGTTGCGATCCCATCAAAAAGTGACAGGACGCGAATGGCTTTTCTGTTCTCTGCCAAAACCGAAGGGTAGAGCCTTGGTGGTTCCTGAAAGAAAGGAGGAGTAAAAAAAGGAGGGTGGACGAGAGATAGACAAGACGAACAGAGAGAGAGAGGCCTTTAAAGCACACTGCTCTGGTAATGAAAGAGCACCTGTCTGTACATACTGTCTGTAACTAACAAAGAGGCCTTTACGTTAAACCAGTCCAGTAACAAGGGGTTATTGTTGAGCGCCTGTACAATAAACGTAGTATCACAGGCCAGTTTCATTAACCATTTTCTTGCGATTAAGTGTGGCTGCTTATCTGTGGTCTTTGTTAAACGTCTTAGTATTCAATAACGCTAACAATAGCAAACGCTCGCTAACCTGTACTGTAATCCATTTAAAGAGTGGAGTGTGTAAGCTAAAACTCTATGATGTTAAGAAGTGTACTCAATGCACAAAGCACAGTGACTTTAACACTCTCTGGCTGCTCTTCAGCACGCTGGCCGTCAGCCAAGCTGCTCTTTCACATGGTCTGGAAAGCAAATGGTTTAGGAGTCATATAATTACATAATAAAACTCTCAAACCATTCACATTTGTACTGTAAACCACACCAGTTTTGATTAAAATGCTCACAGCTGTTCAAACAATGCAGTATTTATGGCTGTGAAATGGAAATAAGAAAACAAAATACATATTTATTAGGGTTGGTAATCTTTAGACATATTGTGGCACTTCAAAATGATTTCACAATGTGATTCCAAAATGATCTCTATTAACCCTATGGTTACTGTTAAAAGTTTCCACAACTTTTCCATTACTTTCCATTTCAGTCAATCCTGATTACTGGATAGAACTTTTTATAGAGATTGCACTCAAAGAGTAATTTATTGCCACTGTCATTTCTAGAGCTGAATATGAACATAAAAATCTATATTTACTTCATATTTCCATGACTTTTCCAGGCCTGGGAATTACAAATTGAACATTTCCTGATATTGCCAGACTTTCCATGAGAATTCTGACTGTTGTTCACTGAGACAAGCTTCAGAATGTCCCACAGGAAGGAAGTGAAGATTTGAACAGTGTATTTTAGACTAAAGTGCTTATGAAGCTGTAAAAATTAATTGTACAGTACCGTTCAAAAATTTGGGGTCTGTACAATTTTTCTTTTTTTTTAGGAAACTAATACTTCTATTCAGCAATAATGCATTAAATGAATCAAAAGTGACAGTGAAGACATCTATAATGTTACAAAAGATTTCTAGTAACAACTGTTTTCAACATTGATAATAATAAATGTTTTTTGAACACCAAATCAACATTTTAGAATGATTTCTGATGGATCATGTGGCACTGATGTCTGGAGTAATGATGCTGAAAATCCAGCTTTGCCTTTAGAGGAATAAATTACATTTGACAATATATTAAAACAGAAAACTGTTATTTTAAAATGTAATCATATTTCACAATATTACAGTTTTTCCATGTATTTTTGATTAAGTAAATGCAGCTTTGGTGAGCGTAAGAGACTTCTTTTAAAAACATACAATACATTTTATTAACCCAAAACTTTTGAATGGTAATGTATATTATTCATACACAGGCTGGAATCAAGTGTGACATTGGAAAATGACTTTTTTTTGTCTTTAAAGAATCATTCAGTTGCACATTATGTGATTAAAAATTATGTAGATTCAAGGCTAATGCTTAACACAGTGAACCGGAGAGCTTGTCTGATAATATAATGGAGAGTAACAGTTGCTAAGGTAGGATTGGTCAGTGATAATTTTAAGGTGGGGCTTTTTAAGGTGCCACTTACAAAGTCCTGGTCGTGATTGTTGGCAAAGAAGTGCTGCAGTCTGCAAGGCCAATCCGCTCGGCGCTCCAGCAGGCCGTATTGAGCCTTCGGCCCACACATATAGCAGTTCCACGGATCTTCTTTAATAGCTGACTGCGCCGCGCCGGGCCCCACCAACAGATCCACACACTCCACACAGAAACACCTGCAGGAGAACAAAGATATAATGGAGGAATCAATGCAGGATTGAGGTAGAAAATGGAAATAATACATCATAGCTCACTGCCGACAGTCTGTCTCACCTGCAACAGTTATTGTTTCCGCACATGAGCACTTCTCTCCCTCCACAGCAGATAGTACAATAGGACTGGTAGCCATCGTCATCGTATTGATACGCACATTCTAGGAAGCAGTT
This sequence comes from Sinocyclocheilus rhinocerous, assembly GCF_001515625.1. NCBI lineage: Eukaryota > Metazoa > Chordata > Actinopteri > Cypriniformes > Cyprinidae > Sinocyclocheilus > Sinocyclocheilus rhinocerous. The sequence continues at coordinate 676,824 of NW_015640445.1, read as the reverse complement.
CTATAAAAGGACAAACACTTCAAATATTAATTCATTCGTATCAAGGAATACTGGGCATATGTGGTTGACAAATGAAAAACACTTGCCATTACAAAAGCATTCAAGATTAGAGGAGCAAGTTTGGTGGTAGTTTAGCATTTATATTTGATTGTGTTTCATTTTTTAAAACATAAATATATACAATATATTAGCAAGCAGGGTAATGTCAGTCCATTAAAATATTTAATCTCATTTAATTTCTAGTGCTGTCAAACGATTAATCGTGATTAAACGTATCCAAAATAAAAGTTTTTGTTTACATAATATATGCATGTGTACTGTGTATGTTTATTATGTACATATAAATACACACACATGCATGTATATATTTAAGAAAAATATGTAACGTTTATATATTAAATATATTTATATATGATATAAATTATATGAATATAAATATATACATGTAAATACATGTAAATATTTTCAAAATGTATGCTTTATGTGTGTGTATTTATACAGTGGGGAAAATAATTATTTGATCCCCTGCTGATTTTGTAAGTTTGACCACTTACAAAAAAATTAAGGGTCTATAATTTTTATGGTAGGTTTATTTTAACGGATAGAGACAGAATATCAACAAAAAAATCCAGAAAAACACGTTATATAAAGGTTATAAATTGACTTGCATTTCAGTAAGTAAAATAAATATTTGATCCCCTACCAACCATCAAGAATTCTGGCTCCCACAGATTGGTTATGTGGCCAAGTGGAACACAGATTAGTCCTGTCACTTTAAGAAATTACTCCTAATGTCATCTTGTTATGAGTATAAAAGAAACCAGTTCATAGAATGTGTATCTTCCATTCAAACCTCTCCCACCACCATGGGCAAGACCAAAGAGCTGTCAAATGACGTCAGAGACAAGATTGTAGACCTGCACAAGGCTGGAATGGGCTACAAGACCATCAGCAAGAAGCTTTTTGAGAAGGAGACAACTGTTGGTGTGAATATTCGGAAATGGAAGAAATACAAAATAACCATCAATCGCCCTCTGTCTGGTGCTCCATGCAAGATCTCGCCTTATGAGGAAAGGATGGTCATGATAAAGGTGAGGGAACAGCCCCGAACTACACAGGAGGAGCTTGTTAATGATCTTAAGGCAGTTGGGACAACAGTCGCCAAGCAAACCATTGGTAACACACTACGTTGCAATGAGTTGAAATCATGCAGTGCCTGCAAGGTCCCCCAGCTCAAGAAGGCACATGTACAGGCCCGTCTGAACATCTAAATGATTCAGAGAAGGCTTGGGAGAAAGTGCTGTTGTCACATGAGAACAAAATTGAACTCTTTGGCATCAACTCGACTTGCTGTGTTTGGAGGGAGAGAAATGCTGACTATGACCCCAAGAACACCATCCCTACAGTCAAGCATGGAGGTGGAAACATTATGCTTTGGGGCTGTTTCTCTGCTATGGGTACAGGATGACTTCACCACATTGAAGGACCGATGGACGGGACCATGCACCATAACATTCTGGATGAGAACTTCCTTCTCTCAGCCAGAACACTGAAGATGGGTCATGGATGATGGGTCTTCCAGCATGACAATGACCCAAAATACCGCCAAGGCAACAAAGGAGTGGCACATTAAGGTCATGGAGTGGCCTAGCCAGTCCCCAGACCTTAATTCTATAGAAAATCTGTGGAGTGAGCTGAAACTTTGAGTTGCCAAGAAACCTTAAGGATTTAGAGAGAATCTTTAAAGAGGAGTGGAACAAAATCCCTCCTGAGATGTGTGCAAACCTGGTGACCAACTACAAGACACGTCTTACCTCTGTGCTTGCCAACAAGAGTTTCTCCACCAAGTTTTGCTTGGGGATCAAATACTTATTTGACTCACTGAAATGCAAATCAATTTATAACCTTTGTACAGTGTTTTTTTCCCTGGATTTTTTAGCTTGATATTCTCTCTATCCGTTAAAATAAACCTACCATACAAATTATAGACCCTTCATTTCTTTGTAAGTGGGCAAACTTACAAAATCAGTAGGGGATCAAAAAATTATTTTCCCCACTATATACATAATAAGTATACACAATACACACACGTGTAAACAAAAACGTTTATTTTGGATGCGATAAATCGTTTGACAGCACTATTAATTTCATAATTAAATGCTATGGATGGAGCAATAAGAATTCTGTCCAGTATTAAAATGATAAACGTTAAATGGTTGATATTAAAAACTATTCACTAAATAAATAAAACAAATAAATTGTTTCATCAAATGTCAATTTAAGCCCCGTTTCCACTGCAGGAACTTTCCCCAGGAACTAGGGACTTTGGGCCGGTACTCGGTGTGTTTCCACCGCAGGAACCAGGATCTAAATAAAGTTCCATGTAAAAATGTGCCCCTCAGAAAGTCCCTGCTCGCGAGGTAGTAATTTTTCAAAGGTCCGGAACTTTCGGGGGCGGGACTTGGGCGCTGAACATGCTGATTGGTTGAGTTCACGCAGCATTGTATTTCAACCACCATATATTTGCATAATTTTTTTAAATATTATTGTTTCAGTGGAAAATCGGCTTTAGTAATCACAACATTATAATGTACAGTATGAGAAATAAAAATAAATAAAAAGTGAAAGTCCACAATTAAGCATACACTATATGATAAATTATTTTAAAAATAAATAAAAATATCACTTGATATTCGATATGCTTCCAATATACTTAGCATCCCTACTTAATGCAATTAGTTCCAGTAAAACTATTTATTTCAATATAATTACATGAATTAACTTTGAGAGCAAGATATGTAGAATATATATTTAAAGATGGCATTACAATTATCATACTCTAACTTTAGCATAACTTACAGCCAACATCTTTCTGATTGACTCCATTTGTCTCAGTACTTTTTTTAATGAATGTTTTGCAATGCAAATGATCATGTACAGCATACAGTATGTAACATTTGTTTTCAAGTCACAGACAAAAAAAATCTGCCAATAATGCGAATGGACATGATAAAATTACAGTCAGGCAAACAAAGCAGCCCTCAAGGAAGTAGGAAGCAGGAATTTCCTGGCTTTTACCTTACAGCTTTGGCACATTCCTCCAATGAAGAGTGGGTGCTCCAGGGAAACATTAAGGCTGCCACAGGAGATGCAGATGTCTGGAAGTGTTCAAAGTGAGAGAGAGATTTTAGCAGAGGCTCTAACACTGACAGACAGCCCGTTATAAAACACATCTCAATCTGTATGTGTAATGCATACCTTCAATGTTTCTACATTTCTGACGAACTTCGTATACAAGCCTCTCTGAAAAACAACATTTATAAATGTTACATTTCAAAACTGGAAAACCTCCCAGTGTTTCACACATTTGGCCTAATTCAACTTGACATCTTGTTGAATGGAAATTTCAGTGGTTTGCATTTACATCACCTCGACAATTAAATTATTTAATAGTCAAAACACTGCCATAGAATAGCATGCCATAATTTTTATTAACTGATATAATGCTGCTAATTGTAGTGGTACTACATATTAAATATATTACATGTCAGAAATAATTGATGATGGACAGCTGAATAATTGAAAATCTTCAGTGCTGAACTGGATTAAAAATTAATGCAAGGTTTGGAGTCAATTATTCCAGTTGCCACATTGACAATTGTACATACTAGTTCATCATACTAGTTGACATTAGTTCAAAAGTGTCACCAAAACAGCAGTTATTAGATTTGCTTCTTTGTCATTTTTTTTGGATGTTTTGCAGTGGTATAGTGAAACATTAAATTCAAATAAATGTATCTAAATTTTCAATTTCAGTTTGCATAATGCCTTTTGCAATACACATTGTACCAAAGCAGCAACAGTGCTGTAGTTAAAAAAAGAATACACTACCGTTTACAGATTTCAAATTTTTTTTTAAAGAAATTAATACTTTTAAAAGTGACAGTAAAGACATTTATAATCTTACAAAAAAATTATATTTAAAAAAATGTTCTTCTTTTGAACTTTCTATTTATCAAAGAATCCTGGAAAAAAAAAAAAACGTATCACGGTTTCCACAAAAACATTAAGCAGCACAACTGATGTTTCTTCAATTCAGCTTTACAATCACAGAAATAAATTACATTTTAAAATATATTTAAATAGAAAACAGCTCATTTAAATTGTAACAGTATTTCACAATATTACTCTTTTTGAACAGTACAAACTATTGAACGGTAGTGCCTGTTATATTATGTATACTATAATTTAAATATTTTTAATGAGATTTTTATTGCACCACTTTTTAATTGTTTTCATTAAATATTAAGCAGGTGTTATAACTAAGGTGAAATATAAAGCCATTTGTAACTACCAAAACTGTTGCAAGTGAAGTGAAACTCTTGGCTCTACATGTAACCCACAAAGGAGATGGTGCAAGACTGCTCCAGTTTTCCTCTGTTTGAGTGTTTAATAAAGCTCCCTGCTGATTTAACAGCTCGTCTCTTTATTACTACTGTTAGGTTTTCCTGCCCTAAAACATGGGAAGTAATTTTGAAATCTTTAGCATGTATTATAACAACAACAACTGAACAACACGTAGGTGAAAGTGCCATTTTAAAGCTATGTTTGAACATGTGCTACAATTCAATACAAAACACATCTCTTTAAACTTGTAGGATTAGACGAGACCCCTGTCATAGTTCCAGACACACCCTCTTGTGTTTACTCTGCCGGCTGAGTAGATGAGAGCGCTAATCCTGATTTAGCATGTGCGGGTGTGTGTTTACGAGCGAGAACTCTTTGAACTCGCTGACCTGGTTCAGTGAGAGTATCCGCTCACCTCGAGTCCGCTCGTCGATGATGTCTTTGACCTTGGGTTTCTCTGTGGCTGTGCTCTTGCGGGGCTTTTTTGCTGGTGGGGGCGTGTAGGCCGCCGCCTCTGGCTCCACCCACATCTCTGGATATACTTCCTTGTAGGGGTTACGTTCCTCTAAAAAAGGCAAAATGGTACGTATAGCTATTGGTTAATGGATAATGTGGTGTGTCTATGTAAACGTCCGGCAGTCAGGATCGTTTTGATTTAACCAGTAACAGAGCTTAATTCCTGGCAGGCTGGCATGTGTACAAGCTTAATGGATCAACATCTAGTAAGCATCTACAAGAGATCTTAAAAGACAAAATTCTCCAAAATCTCTGAACCGAGGAACTGTCCATCAGAAATCTCACCGGTTTGCACATTTCTGGTTAACAACAACAAACAACTGAATTTAAACCTTTACCTTAAAGTCAGCATGAACTCACTAGCATGGATAAACTTGGAAATAACAGAAAGAAATTACCCAAAAATGAAAAGTGATTAACAAAACGTGAAATTTTTAAGAATCTGCATGCATATCTTTTCCATACAATGACAGTTCATTAAAAGAAAAGGATAATTAACATGGTCCTTATGACTTGTTTGCTATATTCCAAATCGTCTTGAGCCACATGGGCTTTGTGGGAAAACCAGACAGAAATGTAATTCATTAACAACTGAATCACTGAAACCTTGCCCTCCAATGAGCTGTCGACACAAGAATTGGTGCAACCCATACAATTGAGTCATGGAGTTGTGAACAAATGTGACCCTGGACCACAAAACCAGTCTTAAAGGCACAATATGTAAGATTTTTTTATTAAAATATCCAAAAACCACTAGAACAGTGTTATATATTTTGCTGACTTACATTATCCCAAATGTTTCGTCGCCTGCCAATGATGTCATACACCTTTGATTTCCGGTTTTGTTTTGTAGAAAACATGGAAACACCAAAGACGCTTTAATATGTTGTGCGTTTTAATAGACCGGTGACGACCGCACAGAGTAGCATTATAACAGAACTTTCAAATGTATCTAGTATGATAAAACAGCGCTGCTTTACCCCACATACACACGACCGGAAGGAGCGGAAGCGGTCGACTGTGGCATAATAAAAGCTCTGCTGCTTTCGAGCCGTGTGTCACACTCGTTCAAGCGGCCTCGTTTTGCGTCGACGGCTTTCAGCCTCACCCTGCTTCATTCTACTACGTTAATAAATCATTAGCTCATCCATGAACATGATTTCTGCCCGAGTCCCGTCGGATTGCGTCGGCTGTGGGGATGAAGACGACAACTCCCATGATTCCACACTCAGCCACGGCGTCATCAAACTACGCCTTTGTCTATTTGTTTATTTTGAATATGCGCCCTCTAGCGGCGAAAATTACATATTGTGCCTTTAAGTCGCTTGGGTATATTTGTAGCAATAGCCAAAAAATTATTCAGCTTTCAGATGCTGTATAAATCTCCATTTTGAAAAATTTACCCTTATGACTGGTTTTGTGGTCCAGGGTCACAAATCAGCTCAATTTGTGAACCCTATCAACTGGTTCATGGAGGAGAACTTGAACTAAAATGAACAATTCATTCACTGATCCAGTTCTCAAGTTCAACTCGCCTGAATCAGTGATTCGGTCACAGTGGTTTTTAAGTTAACAGCTCACTAGAGGGGAAGTTATAATGGATTCAATTTTATTCTGATTCTCACGCAAAGATATATTAATGAATTCAGAAGATGCATCACATGAATCATATGGACCACTTTTATGATGCTTTTTGTGTTTGTTTTGTTTTGTTTTTTGTGATTTTTGGAGCTTAAAGGGATAGTTCACCCAAAAATGAAAATTTTGTCATTAATTACTCACCCTCTTGTTGTTCCAAACACGTAAGACCTTTGTTCATCTCGGGAACACAAATTAAGATATTTTTATGAAATCCGACAGCTTTCTAACCCTCCATAGTTAGCAACTGTACTACTACGTTCAAGGCCCAGAAAGGTATTAAAGGGGTCATATGATGCGATTTCAATTTTTCCTTTCTCTTTGGAGTGTTACAAGCTCTTGGTGCATAAAGAAGATCTGTAAAGTTGCAAAGACTAAAGTCTCAAATCCAAAGAGATATTCTTTATAAAAGTTCAGAGTCAGCCACACCTACCTAAAACGGCTCGTTCTAACACGCCCCCACATACCTACGTCACAATGTGGGAAGATTTGCATAACGCCGTTTTGTAAAAATCGACGCGTTTCAAAAAGGCGGGGCATAGAGGAGAAACAATAATGGAAAATAATGTGTTTTTTTTACTTTAAACCGCATAAACACATTTCATTACACCAAATACACAAAATAATGTTCTTTTTAGCAGCATCATATGACCCCTTTAAGGACATCGTTAAAAATAGTCCATGTGACATCAGTGGTTCATCCTTAATTAGAATACATTTTGTGTGCAAAATAAAATAAAAGAATAACTTTATTCAACATTTCTTCTCTTCCATGTCAATCTTCGACACACATTCACAAGAGTACCATGCATGCGTGTGGTGCTGCTGATGCAGGAGCCGGCATTCTGACGTAGTTTCATAACATTAAGCTTGAAACGTTGATGTCACATGGACTATTTTAACGATGTCCTTACTACCTTGGAACAACATGAGGGTAATTAATGAAAGAGTAATTAATCACAGAATTTTCATTTCTGGGTGAACTAACCCTTTAACAATTAAGTCATTATAGACTGTCGTTCTAACAGAGTTGCATGAAAACCCCATAAGTTTGTGTTCCACTGAAAAAGAAGCAAAAGTCTCTATTTGTGTTCTACTAAAAAAATAGCAACACATGAAATTGAGTAAATGACAGAATATTAATTTCTGGGTGAACTATCCCTTTCAACAAGCTTGACATTTTCCTTAGCCAAGCAAGCAGATATCAATATGAAACAACAGCAGTCTTACCTTCAGGCGGCTCTAGACCTTTAGGTCCTGTGGGTTGAAATCCCGTCATGGCCCATTCAATCATCTGTTTGTTTTGCATGTCTACTGACTTAGAAGTGTCAGTGTCATCACTCTCCGGGCATGTGAGGAAGGTTTTGCCTGCTCTAGTGCTGGCTACCTGCAAAGCACGCCATTCAAACATTTTCTTTAGAGAGATTTTTGCTTGGAATATAACAAAATAAACTAGAGAAGATCTGATTTGTTCAATCCTCGATTTGTACCACAAACAAATTCCTACCTGTAGCACTTCAAAGATGGCTTTCTTGTACATTGGTTGTTTATTGTAGGTTGGCTGGTGAAAGGCGTTGTGGAAGGAACTTAAAGGCAACAGTTTCTCAACACAGACCTACCGGGAAAAAAATGAAACAAAACATTTAGAGGGATGTTCCAGGTTACAATACAACCTCTATCGACAACAATGGTAGCATGATGTTGAGTACCAGAGAAAATTATGACTTGTCCCTTACTGTCAACAAATTCTCTCACCCCCTTTAAGGGATAGTTCACCCAAAAATGAAAATTTTGTCATTATTTACTCACCCTTATGTTGTTTCAAACCTGTATGAATTTTTCTTCTGCTGAATACAAAAGAAGATATTTTCTATCAAATAGCTGCTTGTAGCCATTGACTTCCAAATAATTTTTTTCCTACTATGGAATGTAATAGCTACCAGCAACTGTTTGGCTACCAACATTCTTTAAAATATCTTCCTTTGTGTTGAACAGCGGAAGGAAACTCATACAGGTTTGGAACAACTTGAAGGTAAGTGAATGATGACATAATTTTCATGTTTGGTTGAACTATCCCTTTAAATTGCATTGTTTCCTGAAAATTAAAGTCATTAATTTAAGATTTAACTTGTTTTACACCATGTGCTGTAAGAGTGAATACAAACTCACCACAGAAAACTTGCCGTCACCGAACCACATGACCCATCTAGTGCCCTCAGCCGCCCGGCTGCGTCCAGTCATTAACCAGGATACAATTCGGCCGGGCCACCAGGAGAATCCTCGTAACTTTCCCCACACAAGCTCACCAATGCTGAAACCTCGGCCATCCTGCAATATACAAACACAAACGAAGGACAACTTTTGATTTCAATCACTTTACATAAATACAAAAAATAACCTGTTTTTTTAATTATCTTTAATTCTTTTTACTGTCTTGACTTTCAGCCTGTATGGTAACTCTGTGGCGATTGCTATAAATTGAAGGTTTTCCTACACAAATTTCGCAGTGGTTTCGAGTTGGTCACATAGATTCGCCGAGATGACCAACAGCAAGCTACTTGGTTTGAAAGTGTCTTCTATGTGAGCTGTGCTTCATCCCTATACTACTGACAATAGACAGTGGACCTATTTTGCCCACATAATTTTACAGAAGCTTCACTAATGACCGCACCTTAAAGGTATAGTTTACCCAAAAATTTTAATTCTGTCATTAATTACTCACCCTCATGTCGTTCCAAAGCCGTAAGACCTTCGTTCATTTCGGAACACAAATTAAGATATTTTTGATGAAATCCGAGAGCTTTCTGACCCTGCATAGACAGCAAGGGAACTGACATGTTCAAGGCCCAGAAAGGTATTAAGGACATTGTTAAAATAGTCCATGTGACATCAGTGGTTCAACCTTAATTTTATGAAGCTACGAGAATACTTTTTGTGTGCAAAGAAAACAAAAATAACAGCTTTATTCAACAATTTCTTCTTATCCCAGTCAGTCTTTGACGCGTGTTCACGAGAGTACCACGACGCATACATGTAGTGTTGCTGACACAGGAGCCGGCGTTGTAGAATCCTGTAGAATGTAGAATCCTGATGCGCTGCACCTTGTTTGCAAGCAGAGGAATGCACACGCATGTGTCGTGGTACTCTCATGAACGCGCATCGAAGTCTGACATGGAAGATAAGAAATTGTTGAATAAAGTTGTTATTTTTGTTTTCTTTGCAAACAAAAAGTATTCTCGTAGCTTCATAACATTACGGTTGAACCACTGATGTCACATGGACTATTTTAACAATGTCCTTACCTTTTTGGGCCTTGAACGTGTCAGTTCCCTTGCTGTCTATGCAGGGTCAGAAAGCTCTCGGATGTCATCAAAAATATCTTAATTTGTGTTCCGAAGATGAACGAAGGTCTTACGGGTTTGGAACAAGGGTGAGTAATTAATAAGAGAATTTTCATTTTTGGGTGAACTATCCCTTTAAGGCAAAGAGCTGTACGACATTAGTTTTAGTATAGTTTCAAATTACTCCCAGATTTCATATGAAACAAACCCTCAAGCAGAAGACAGGCCCCACTGTTTAAACCTGGATTTCGAATCTGGTTAGCCAGATAACTTACAAGATAACATTGCATAATCCTGGGATTTCTCTGAGAATAATTATCCTATCAGCAAGCAGGTGTCAAGTGTTGGAAATTTTACTTTGATAACAAAAGTAAATTTGAAAAAGGAAAATCCCACATTTATCCCAAAACTTATCCGGCTAACCAAATAAGCCACAACTGCAGAACCAACCACCCAAACTACAGAATGTAAGTACACAATATTTCTAAATTATCAACCCCAAGTCACCAAGATCATGAGGAAGTTACTCGTACTTCGTACTCCGACTCTGTGTCAGTGGACTTGGGTGAGGTCTTGTCTCCGTCCCCTATAGACACGGGCTCTGGGGTGGTGGCAACAGTTGGAGAGGCTGGGTCCGTAGGCTGCTGTTGCTGTTGGAATGGTGGAGGTTGTTGCTGGGGAGAAGGCTGGGGTTTGAGGTTGGTCTGAGGTTGAGCTTGAGGCTGTGGCGGTTGCTGCTGTGTTGGTGGCGTCGGTGGAGGAAAGAGTACTGGGACGGTGATTATGGAGCTGTCTTTTTGAGGCTCCGACTGTACCTCGCCATGGTCCTCCATTGAGTTCATCACAGACACCAGTTTTGCCTTCTTCTCTGCCTGCAACGTAGGGAACAGCGGGACAGGAAGAGGAGGAGGTAAAGCACATGGAACAGCAGTGGCTTTCCTGAGAATAGCACAGTTCAGCGCTTGAGTAATGGTGACTACTCGGTTTGTTTATAGCACTTTAATCCCACGTGCCAACACAAATATCCCCATCCTTTGATAAAGCACAAGTGCCGCCCCTTTGGGTGTGATAAGTGGCAGAAACCTGTGAAAACAGTCCCCTTTTCATTGCGTTGAAAGCTGTGTGCCATCACTTCGTAACAATGAAAGCTCCCCCCGTGGCTGAAATAGATGCGCGCTGGAGAGTTCAGCGAGTTTGTCCAACCTGACTCTAAGCTATTAGGTCAAAAACAGAGGACACGAGCCAAGCCATGACTTAAGCAGCTCACAGCAAATCCCTAACAGCTGCACCTCTCTCGTCCACTCGTTCTCGCTCACTCGCACGTGAATCTCTTTCACAGCTGTACTTTCTCTGCTGCTGGGGTCCATCTCCGTCTCCAATTTCACTCACACACACGTGAACCTGGCAGAGTCGCCAGTGTGTGTGTGTGTGTGTGTCTGTGTACGGAGAAAACGGTTGGATCCATCCCCAGAAAGCTCTCCTTATGTCTCTCTTTAGCTCACTCCCTCCATTATAGTGGCTATACATTCATATAAGCCAGCAAAGGGGGGAGAGAAGCTCTGGAGCCAAGAGCTCATGAGTGTGCATGAATAGACAGGATGAGTGTGGAGTAGAAACATGTGACCTCAAATCAAGAAGCCCCACTGTAGTTTATAAATATCTGTATAGCTTCACTGGCTGCTTCGATGAGCTGGGCCATATGTGCCAGGCTGTTTGTCTTTGACAGAAGGTTGACTGTGGAAAGAGTATTTAAGTGTATGCAAGTGGTTTTGTGCATATGTGCATCTATTTATCTCTGCAGTACTAGGCGGTGTGATGGTATATACCAGTAGTTCTCAACTGAGCCTAAATAAACTTCTAAGGGAGCTGCATAATGTCTAATTTTTAAATATGTATAGTGTCTTTTGTAATCCATGTCATTTCAAAACCAACAAGCAAAGCATGTTTTGTAACTTAGCAATATTTCTCAGGTTGAAGAATACTGTTCTAAAAACTCTGGAAATGTGGTTTTCAAAGGACAAATTGCAATCAAGTGTAACACTCAGGTCCTTAAGTGTATAAGATGATACAACAATTCATTTATCTAGGCACAAATTGCATTTGAGCAGCAATATTTCAATGAATATAAGCTGTTTGTCAGAATTTAACAGAAGGAAATGGCTGTCAACTGTACCACCTCTTCAATGTGCTTAATTCAACTTGGAAAACTGGGGTATGTGGTATAGAGGAAATATAAAGCTGCATCATTAACATAACAACGAAAGCTAATTCCAAGTTTCCTGATGTTTCCACTAGAATGTTTTATTTGCCTTATTAATAAAAATACCTGATTCAACTCATCAGCTCATTAGTGTGTTAAATAGGGAGACATCTAAACATTCTGGGACCAGGAAAACTACAGAGGACATAATACAGAGCCTTGGGGGACTCCATATTGTACTTAACTAGATATTCATTAGATTTTAAAGTTTCTAATTTTCACAATAAAGTAGTAGCAACCAAACAGCTTTTAAAAAGTAAAACTTTGTCTGACCAAAGTGTTTTTTTTTTTTTTTTTACAAAGTTACAAAAAATATCTGTAACAAATTCAGCATCCAATTTTTTTTCCTTTGTAAAATATTTATTTTTTGTTTCATTTAAAGAAACAATGTTCTAAAGTTTAAAATCATTAAGTACTATTAATTATTTGCATGTATTTTTGTCTTCATTTCAGTGGAATTTACAAGAGGAATTATCACAGCCTGCGCAGAGACTCCTTTGAATATTGAATTTGACAATGGGGGAGTCACAAAAGTTGAGACCCACTGTTACATACAATGCAATGGTAGTAACACTGAGACATTGCTACACCGTTTATACCATATCAGATATATTTATGTAGGAAATAGTTTTACACTGTTTTCATTCACTTGTTATGATTTTTTTCACAACAAAAGTATTTAAAGTTCGTGTAAAGCGATATTAAAATATGTGTTCTGAGTTTGTCACACAACAGAAAAATGTGTTATTAACCACCCAGCCAAATTTGAATGTTAAAAAAAACCGCCAAGTAAATAAAATAAGTTATAAAAATCTTGGAAAAATAAGCAGGACTCTCTGCTCTCAAACGCTGGGGGCGTGTCCGCTGTCGGCACTGAAACCATGCCCACTCACGGGAAAGCGGCCGTCTCTCTCAACTGTCAAATACCGCTACAACCTGAATGGATGCTACTGATGTTACCTCTAGTAGCTTAATTGGATTTATACATCCATACATGTTTGAGCCTCCAGAGCCAGAATCCAATTTAGAGGACATTGACCGGCTACCCGAGAATCAACCTCATCCCACTCGGTCTGCAACAGCATGGTATTTTTTTTTTCTTCTGACGCTAATACGCAGTAGTTATTATAGTGTTAGGGGCGGTGATAGTGTTTCCATTGCGTCATCGAGCCACCGTTTTAGCCCCGCCCAAAAAATCCTGAACACAGAATTGGTGAAAAACTGTTTCACAGTTTAACTCCACAATTCAGTACTACATACTTCAGAGTCTTTGTAATGTGTTTCTGCAATACATTTCTAACATTTATAATGTGTTTAGAAACAATTATCAGAATTCTCTTTACACTGACTTTAAATCACTACATTTAATACTAGACATCACATCACTGTTATTCAATATATAAAGCATTTTTTGTTGAATTTCTATAAAAAATAACTACATTATGATGTCCGCTGTCACCAAAATGTACAATTACTCATACCATATATAAGATTTTCTGTCATACACCAGTGGCTTGAGTTATCATTAATGTAATCTTAGTCCAATCATTTCAAGCCAAGCATATAAACAGGATTAAATCAGAATATAATTCAAATCTGAAACCCTTATCTAAAGAAAATATTATCTTGAGCTACCCATGACTGATTCCAACTCACATGCTTGTGGCTCTGTTCGCTCTAAATGTACACAATTTACATTCCACACAACAAGCCGAACTCACCCTATGTGATTGATGAAGAGTAAAAATGCCTGCTTTTGATATAAAACCCACACATAACTTCTGACTAGCTTGAAAAACCTCCTTAAGTTGTCAAAGCTATCATAGATACTACAGGATTGTCAAAACCAATCATAAATAATGACAGAGGCAGCCAATACTGCAGGCAACTATTGTGTATCAAATTGTACAGTGACAGGGAGAGAAGAATGTCGACTCATGAAGGAGGAAAGGGTTATTTCTACATAAAAATGAAGAAATCAATAGAAAACTGACTCCCCAAAAACTAGTGGAGGAGAGGAAAGCACTGCGGCTATAAGTGGAGATTTGCTTCTGGACATGTTTTTTTTTTCCCCCAGCTGTAAATGCCCCTCTTCGGGGGCCTCACTGTAGCAAGTCTGGCTCTTGAAATTGAGGGAGGGGGAGACGAGAAGGAAGGAAAGGGGGAGGGTTTCAGGAGTACAGTACTTTACAGTCTTTGTCAGCCACAAACACAAGGCTCAGCTCAGGAATAAGAAGATATATAAGCAGTGTCATCCACAACAGAGAGCTTAAAATAACCAGATAACCAGTGTATTTATAAAAGTCCAAAGAAAAAAATACAACAACAAACAGCAACAAGTACAGCAAGCTGTACTGTTGGAATCAATTTGAATAAATGCTTAATAAATATTTACTGAATAAATGCATTTATAAAGATAAAGATTATTAAAAAGCATGAAAAGTTGAAAGTTACCCATTTATTGACCTAGTTTGCTGCATGGCTGTCCAAAAGATAAAAAGCAAATTTAAAATACTAAAAACACAGATCTTGAGATGTATTTAGAGAAAATGTTTCTGAAACTAGTACTAGTCTTACATTTCTAACTAACAAAGAATATTCTCCAGCCACTGAAGTAATGAAATGTAAATCTCAGCATAAGTACTAAGAAAACTTAGCCACTAAGTCACTATGGGACTAAAAATGTGGATGTACTGTAATGGGATCTATAATGCAGTACTTTCAATTAAGCCAAAAATTTCCACATAGAATAATACAGAAGCTTACAGAACTAAGTGATAAACTAACCTCTTCAGTTAAAGCTCTTATACACAGTACACATAAATCCAATACTGAAAGGTAAGAAGGGTAACCATGTGAGAGAATGTTTTTTAAGCTCTATGTTAAAGCTGGTGTGCTGTATTATAGGACAGCACAGCCTTTAGGAGCGCTACCTATATCTGAAAGGAAACACCCATGGCCTTAAGCTGCTCTCCACATTACAATGATCAACCAAGCCTCTTTTCCAAGAAAAGCTCCTCTGGCAAATTCTTTTTTCCAACCTTATTGTAATTTTTTATATACCATGACGATTCGATTCAATTCCATGATCAGCTACTGCACATGGATGCCTGTAGGCCTATTATTTTGTATGTTAGGCCTTTGAATGTGTGTTCATATGACATAGGGATGAAAAAACAGCATTACTAAAAAAAACAATATACTTTCATGATTTATGATCATAAGGACAGCCTGAGGCTAATGTAAGAGACTTTCGGGCCAGCTAATGGAAGTTTAATTTGCACTCAGACCAATGCCACATTGTTACTATGTCATACATTTGTTTTGTCACACTTTTATGCCTGACAAATTTCAATATTTGGCTTCTGTGATAAACTGAGGATTGTAGTTGCTAATTGTGATCATTTAAATATGCCAACAAGCTAACATTAATGATAGAATGATAGCCTTGGAAGCATTAGTTTGGGTTGAAAATTACGAACAAATCAGTATTATGACACGGCGCATGCTATACAACATAGCTTTTTAGGGAAGAAAGAAACATAATAAATATTGCTTAATATTAATATTTCAATAAATTATAAAATACAATTATAAAAAATAAATTATAAAAATTTATAAATTATAAAAATGTTAGCAAAAAATGATAATATAGGCCTGTAAGTATAAATGTATTTATTTAAAAAAGGAATAGTTCTCCCCAAAATGAAAATTTTCTTAAAATTTACTCACCCTCAGGCTATCCAAGTTTATCTCATTACAACCGATTTGGAGAAATTTAGCATTACATTTGATTACCAATGGATCCTCTGCAGTGAATGGGTGCCGTCAGAATGAAGCTGTTCTTATTCAAACAGCTAACAAAACCCTCATAATAATCCACAAGTAATCCACATGACTCCAGTCCATCAATGAACAACTTGTGAAGTGAAAAGCTTCACACAAAAAAAATTTTAACTGTCGCTTCTGGCCAAAATACCAGTCCATAATCCACAATAATGCTTCCTCCAGTCAAAAAGTCCATCCCCTGATGTCCTTTCACATCAAAATCCACTCACATATTAGTTTACATAACTGTTATGGACTGTTTTCACTTGTAAACAGTGTGTGATCTGTGCATATTTCTCTCCTGATTCAGAAAAAAAACAAAAAACATTTTCACCGAAGGAAGCGTTATTATGGATTACATTTACATACTTGTGTTTTAGCCAGAAGCAATGTTTTGAAGTTAAACAAGCCTTTATGATGGAATTGTTTACTACAAACATGTAGCTTTTCACTTCATAAGATGTTAACTGATGTTATTGTGATGTTTTTATCAGCTGTTTGGACTCTCATTCTGACGGCACCCATTCACTGCAGAGGATTCATTGGTGAGCAAGTGATGTAATGCTAAATTTCTCCAAATCTGTTCCGATGAAGAAACAAACTCATTTACATCTCGGATGGCTTGAGGGTGAGTACATTTTCAGCAGATTTTCATTTTGGGGTGAGCTATTATACCATAGCAATTATACAAAGTTATAAAACAATATATTAATATTATTTTTAATTTAATAAAATTCTATATTTCTATTCATTTATTTATTTTAACTGTAAAAAGCCAAACTTGTTGAACACAGCTGACGGACAGTCAGTCTGCAGCGCATAAAAACATTATGAACGGTTTCCAAACAAACAATGTTTAATAAATACTGTTCCCTTAAACTTTTTTGAACAATACGAGGAAACAGTGGATTTAATTCAAATGCCGGCAGCACAGCAGTGCACACTGAAATTCCAACAGGCAGGGGTTGAATGGCTATCACCACTGTGTTACAATCGCATTTATTTTGATGTGACATTGTGAGAGACCGAACAAAGGCTGTTCACTTTTTAGCCGCCCGAGTCCAGAGAATAGAGGATGCATTTCGTTTGTGATTGTGCAGGGTCCATTAAAGACTCAGTAATTAGTAGTGCAGCAGAGGTCAGGCATGCTAAATGAGTCTTAGTCTAAGTGCCTTAATGTTAAAGTTTTTTAAAGCCTTCTCTTTATTTGTTCACTTCAAGCTGCGCAAAAATATTTTAGTCTAAAATCTGTTATTTCCTTAAATTGCGAATGAATCTTCAAAAGCTGAAGTGCAAAAGTCTGCCTGCTTCAGTCTGTGCAGCCTTGACTCAGAGTACGAGCGAGCG
Source organism: Sinocyclocheilus rhinocerous (assembly GCF_001515625.1). Lineage (NCBI taxonomy): Eukaryota > Metazoa > Chordata > Actinopteri > Cypriniformes > Cyprinidae > Sinocyclocheilus > Sinocyclocheilus rhinocerous. The sequence goes on along the minus strand of NW_015640445.1, from coordinate 659,487 downwards.
CTGGCAGTGCACTAATCACACGCGCTTCCCGGGTTCACACTGTAAAAAGCCAAACTTGTTGAACACAGCTGACGGACAGTCAGTCTGCAGCGCATAAAAACATTATGAACGGTTTCCAAACAAACAATGTTTAATAAATACTGTTCCCTTAAACTTTTTTGAACAATACGAGGAAACAGTGGATTTAATTCAAATGCCGGCAGCACAGCAGTGCACACTGAAATTCCAACAGGCAGGGGTTGAATGGCTATCACCACTGTGTGACAATCGCATTTATTTTGATGTGAATTTGTGAGAGACCGAACAAAGGCTGTTCACTTTTTAGCCTCCCAAGTCCAAAGAATAGAGGATGCATTTAGTTTGCGATTGTTCTGGGTCCATTAAAGACTCAGTCAGGCATGCTAAATGAGTCTTAGTCTAAGTGCCTTAATGTTAAAGTTTTTTAAAGCCTTCTCTTTATTTGTTCACTTCAAGCTGCGCAAAAATATTTTAGTCTAAAATCTGTAAAAAAAAAAAAAAGAAAGAAAAAAGAAAAGAAAAAAAAAAACAGAAAGCATGAACATTTCTTTGTCTGGGAATTCAGGGTCAGGTGGTTCCCAACAGGAATTCTGGTTGGCTAGAGAGGACTTGCAGAATGTTGGTGGCTGTCCAGGAGGCTGTCTTGCAAGCAGCGCTGGAAATTTGCTGTAAACCTCATCTTAACCCTTATATCTATAGTACGGAGTTCATTTCCACTGCAGAGAGAGTAGTGAGGGGAGAGGGGGAGGAGTGAAGTGAGCGGGATGGGGGTGGGAAAGAGGAATCTACTGTAGCGTTGGGCACTTATCAAAAAAAAAAAAAAAGAGAGACATGGATCCCCTTCACTCACAGAAAGTGAAAGCAGGCTGGGATTTATTTCCCCCCTTAGGGCCACCCCTTCAATGCTAACAAAGCTCTGCTGACTGTATGCGGCTCGGGCCTCGTAGCTAGATGAAGGAAACATGTCAAGGCCCCTTTCTATAGAGTTTCCTGCTGCATTGTTGTGTCCGGTGTGGAGCTGCTTCGAGAAAACATGACTGCACAGACCTTCGGAGAGCAAACAGAGAAATGACATGTTACGATCTGCGCTCTTCCACAATGTGCCTATTCAGAGAAAGAAAAAATTCCCAGGCTCCCAATGGAGGATTCCTGCTGTCCGCGTGAAGAATGCGAAACGCCCATTTCTCTGGAATTTTACGACGTCCACTCACGAGACAACTGTGTGTCCGGCTAATTTGGCCGTATTTCTGGGATCCCTGACACTTTTATGGCTTAGCCTCAAACACAGTGTGGCAAGGGCTGGAGAAAAAAAATATGGGGGCGGGGGGAGCTTGATGTCGATTGGTCGGCTCCCTTTGGTTACAGAGGAAAAAGAACGTTATGTAACAGAGCAGTTCTCAGCATGCAACACAGTAGGAAAACTCTGAACCACCTGTACCTGCGATGATTATTAGAGATTCACTATAGCAACGGATGTTAAAGGGATAGTTCACCCAGAAATGAAAATTCTGTCATTAATTACAAACCCGACCTTCGCTCATCTTCTGAACACAAATTAAGCTGTTTTTGATGAAATCCGAGAGTTTTCTGACCCTGCATAGACAGCAACAGAACTACCACGTTTAAGGCCCAGAAAGGTATTAAGGATATTGTTAAAATAGTCCATGTGACATCAGCGGTTCAAACGTAATTTTATGAAGCCATGCGAATACTTTTTGTGCGCAAAGAAAACAAAAATAACTTTATTCAACAATTTCTTCTCTTCCGAGTTGGTCTTCGACATGCGTTCACAAGAGTACCACAACGTCTATGCAGGGTCTGACAGCTCTCGGATTTCTTCAAAAATATGTCAATTTGTGTTCCGAAGATGAATTAAGGTCTTAAAGGGGTCATATGATGCTTATTTAAAGATCATTATTTTGTGTATTTGGTGTAACAGAATATGTTGACATGCTTTAATGTTCAAAAAACACATTATTTTTCAAATACTGTACATTATTGTAGGTCCTATATGCCCCGCCTCTCTCAAACGCTTCGTTTTCTACAAAGCCCCCTCCTT
>NW_015640445.1:649527-655797 GCF_001515625.1 Sinocyclocheilus rhinocerous | reverse complement strand
GAGTTTTCTGACCCTGCATAGACAGCAACAGAACTACCACGTTTAAGGCCCAGAAAGGTATTAAGGATATTGTTAAAATAGTCCATGTGACATCAGCGGTTCAAACGTAATTTTATGAAGCCATGCGAATACTTTTTGTGCACAAAGAAAACAAAAATAACTTTATTCAACAATTTCTTCTCTTCCGAGTTGGTCTTCGACATGCGTTCACAAGAGTACCACAACGTCTATGCAGGGTCTGACAGCTCTCGGATTTCTTCAAAAATATGTCAATTTGTGTTCCGAAGATGAATTAAGAAAATAATGATCTTTAAAATAGCATCATATGACCCCTTTAAGAGAGCTAAATTAATTATCTACATCAGTGTTTTCCAGCCTTTTTTGTACCACATCAAACCGATCAGTAAAGGCTCATTCACACTGACTCATTCAACTATAAAGTTTTAATAATTTTTCTAATTCTATAAGAAAAGTGGAGTCCACTCCCCAACAGTAACGATAACAACACATAAAAACGTTATCACTGGAATGACTTTAAGACTTTTTTTCAGCAGTTGAACGATAAAAATATTTAGAGATAATCAGAATACATCTGACCTTAAAGAGCTCGAGCATTTTAACCATCAGATGACAAAACTGCAGTGCATTATTATAATACATTGAATGTTCTCGTCTGTTGGTCACACTTTATTTTAAGGTCCAATTCTCGCTATTAACAAACCATTAACTATGGCTTTTGCCTCAATAAACTACTAATTTGCTGCTTATTAAGAGTTAGTAAGGTAGTTGTTAAATTTAGGTATTGGGATTAGGGATGAGGAATATGGTCATGCAGAATATGTGCTTTATAAGCACTAATAAACAGCCAATATGTTTTTAACAGGCATGCTAACAAGCAACTAGATAATAGTGAGTCCACTCTTTCAAAAATGCTGTAGATCAGCATATAGTGATGGTATCAAATGATAATATTATAGACTGTTTGGTCACACTTTATTTTAAGGTCCAATTCTCGCTATTAACAAACCATTAACTATGGCTTTTGCCTCAATAAACTACTAATTTGCTGCTTATTAAGAGTTAGTAAGGTAGTTGTTAAGTTTAGGTATTGGGATTAGGGATGTGGAATATGGTCATGCAGAATATGTGCTTTATAAGCACTAATAAACAGCCAATATGTTTTTAACAGGCATGCTAACAAGCAACTAGATAATAGTGAGAATTGATACTTAAGTGTTACCGGTCTGTTAGTGTGAACTATAGTTATCTTTCTTGTTGTGAACCAACCTTAATGCTCAAGTACCTCTTAATTTGTCCCTTAAATTATATTAAACTGGATTTTCTTTAAAAATAACCCTGGGGTGGGACTATCTGTATGATCGGCAAATGACAGACAGGAGTGTTCTGGAAAGCTGTTTAGGTGCCACTAGTGGAGCAGAAGTCACACTTCATATTCAAGTCAAGACACATCACAACAATTTCAGTTCTACACGTTCATGTAACGTGTATAAAAATTCAACATGACTCAGACTATTAGACAAAAAAATAATTAAATGATGATATAACCTTTGATTTTCTTCCTGAAATGTCACATTCTTGATCTTGGATTATTCGCGATGTCTCCAATAATTAGTGAAATAGATTAATAAGTTACAATTAAACAGTACAAAGGCCAACTGTGGCTGTTCTTCGGGCGGTGCAACTGGGCCAACCGCACCAGGCCCCATCCTTTAAGGGGGCCCTGCATCTTCTACTTGCACTTGGCCCCGTCCCATGCTAGGAATGACCCTGATCCTAACCAGGAGCAACAAGTATCTAGTCATGTTGTTTTTTTATCCACACAAAAATGCTCTGGCAATCACAACTAGGTATACACAATACCGATAAGTTGATGAATATATCTACCAATATATACTGATATACTGATACCGATAAGTGATAAACATTTCAAATATTTTGTATATAATATTTTAAACATTTAATTAAACATTAAAACCTAATGCAAAATAGAGTAAATAAGCTTGCACAATTAAATAGCCAATATTTATTACCGATAAACTTTAAAATCTCTAATATTGGCCAATAACCAATCAGAAACAAAAAAAAAACGTATCTATGGATCAGACTGCTACAAACTACCATTACCGATTTTAACACCTCTGACTGGCCACTGCATTCATAACAGACATGTGTGTGCATGGTTATAATGAGTAAACCACTAGATTTTCAGTGTGAGAAGAAGCCAGCAAGACGTATCATGAAATAAATGGTACCTTCATGCGAGATCAAATGACTCATCAAATACACTTGGCTTTCACGGAGTCTATTCGGGATGCCGTCGTTCTGGCAAACGTTCCTGCTATATTAGAAATGCTGACAGGCTCCCTATCGCTCTTCCTCTGGGACAGTGGCGAGCAGTGGAACTCACCTCCAACTTCCACTTGGCCAGCAACTCCTCCCTGGTCCTCTTGCTAATGTAATAAGGGTCACCGGCCTGGAAGGTTACTCTGGGCATGGGTCTTTGACGGAGGCTGACTTCCCAGCCCACTCCCCCACGGAGCCTCCCTCGAGCTCCCTGTTTAAAGGGACAAAAGCAAAAAAAAAAGGAAAAGAAAAAAATTAACGACTTTTTCTCTCTATGTTTTAGTGTGCTTATCTATCTATGCGATCCTAAATGAAGGAAGGAAGTAGGGGGATTGTCTGCGAATGACTTTGGAGCGTTTCGCGAATGGGCTAGTGGGGGACTCTCAAACTAAGGGCACTCTCATCAGTACGGAGAGGGTTCGAGCGGCCCGACGGCTGGTGGAGAACAGGGACCCTGTTTTTAAGCAGAGGACCAAGTGTATTTGATATTTCACCATTAGGGTACCATTTCTTTCATAATCAAGTGGCTGGAAAAACAGGTTCCATGTCATCTTCCTAGGAATTTTCTTCGGAGATCTTGAGCAGTTAACGGAAAGGTTGAATTTTCACAGATGGAAACACACAAACGTGCACACATATATCACAGCAGGCGCACAACAGGAAGACAGTTTTACCTCATTCTTTGCAGAGTCCCCACCCTCGTCCTCCTTGTGCTCCACATCTAGAAGGGAAACAGCCACAAGAACAAGCGATTACCTGAAATGTTTCTGACAGTCCGGATTTGTCGCAATGGAAATCTGTCTTCATCAATCTGCAGTATAAGGCCTCAATGATATTTTTGCATCAACAGAAAATTTCACAAGGCTTTTATGTGGAAGAGTAAGCATAACATAGCTTTGAGCCAAAATAAACTATTCTCATTTGTGTGCAAAGTTTTTTACTTGTAAAAGAGTTTAAATAAAGAGCTGAGAAGCCAAAAGCAGCAGGAAGACAGACCATTTTAGCTTGAGGGATTCGTGTTACTAAATTAAAGTCTTGGAGAACTTAAGAAACTGAGTATTAATGTCAGTCAATGACTACCAAAAAGACCAAAAAGTTGGGTTGCTAAATATGTACTGTGAAAATTGCCACAGGGCAATATTTACTTACACACAGCATGAATGTGTCTTTGTGTGTGGCACCAAAATATTACCATTTAAAAAAAAAATTCTGGCCAACATGATATTACTAGAGCCAGATGTTTTATGTGTACTATAATTGGCTGGATTGAAAGCGTAACAGATTATTGGCTTAATAAAGAGGATACAGTTTAAATAATGCAGGATACAGTTGTGAATCTGTCAAAAGCTGTCATAAACATCTGCATGGTAACAAAAGTGTGAAGATTTGTGAATGCAACAATCAACACATACATACAAAAATGTTGTAAACACACCATGTCTATTTATGAACTGTGCTTTTCATGTGTCATAATTTTGAATAAGAAGTTGGGTTTCAATTTTGTGAATCATATTATTTGAATGATTTTGAAGCTATTTTGCTTGTGTTGTTTCAAAATGTTAAAAGAAAGAAAAAAAATTTCACCAAGTATCAGTTCATGCACATTTTTTTCAAATATCCGATTTTTGAGTAAATATTATATAAAATCAATTACCTCAAAGAATAGCAGTAATTCCAAAAGCATGAAATCAAAAATGATCCTCTGCGCTACACACAAACTAAACCATTCTCTGCAGGCTCCCATCATAACACAGAAATGCAGGACATCATGAATACTAGCAACACTGAAACAACCACTTTGACTCATTATCATAGCGGATTTGACATCTCTGACATTCAGTGACTTTGCAGCGGGGAAAGCCCCATCGTCTTTGGCCGTTGTTTTGTGTCTCACACCTTTTTTTAATGGTACAGGCAGAAGTATTTTTCAGATGGTGTGTCAAGTTAAAAATAGCCTGCTCTATTCCATTGTGCTGCATTTAGCTGTTTTTGTATCCAAAAATGTCAACACCCCTAAGAAACATGTTCAGTCAGGGGCTGAATCGACTGATGTAAGAATAGTACCCCATTTTCATCCAAAAAAACACAAAGAAACTGTAAAACAAAATGGCAGCAGATTCAATCTACGCCTAGTAATGGTTAATGTGATAACTAACTAGTCAGTCCGATCAGAAAAGTAATACCATTGCAATCTCCTGTACAAAAAAATCAGTAACTTACTACTATTTTGGAATAACTTCCCCAACACTCATACTTTCTCCGTACTCATCTAACGCCATTCATCTTGCACACATTCCACAGCGCCACAAAGAATCCTCCCGAAATTCTTGAAAAGTTCTGACTCCTTTTTTGCCCTGGCATTGATTTATACTCCTGACGTCTCCACATACAAAAGGATGTAGTTCATGCCTAAACAGCTTTGTCTTGGCTGGGTTCAGCAGGTTAGGTCGAGCTTAGCCAGAGGCTACGATTACCAGTGACCTGAAACATTAGCAGGGCTGTCATGATGATTCATGATTCAGGAGTACTGAGACTCCCTTCTAACTTGGGGTTGAGGAAGACAATATTACTGAGAGCTCAACAAAGCTTTCTAAAAGCACACCCACAATTCCACTACCGCATCAATAAAACGTGGCCCCTCAAAAGCCTTTGGAAGATTCATTCCTGTTCAAGTGAAAAACCAGCTACAGATTTGCTAATACTGTATAGAGCATCTGATAGAATAGTTTATTTCCTAAAACCTTTCCTTTTTGCTTGAAGCCCAACATTAGCATGATATTCAGATCAAAAGTAACATTCACCATTACAAACTTTCCCACATCAAAGTGCTAGCGCAGAGTTCTGAGAGGTACAAAAAAAAAGATTAGCTTGAACTCTGCAAGTTAGAAATATGAGAAATTAAAGAGACATCTTTTTATGTTCGTTTGCTAAATGTCAGTTCCTAAACTGTCACTGCAATCCCAGTGGTGAAGTGTATCATGAAAAATTTAGCTTTCAAATAAAAGATTTGTGTAAACATACTGTTTCAACAATGACAACTTCCTCCTCAGTGCATCTACTGACTGTAAGCTGCAAAAATGGTCCGCTGCAAAACTGACAAGCATTCTGAGCATTCTCAAAAGTGACGCAATACACAGCCCTACTACCAAATGCATAAATGTACATTACTAAAATTTTAAGTACACTTCAGCAAAAAAGTAAAATGTTTAAAATAAAGTAAAATAAAATAAGTGTTTTTAGATGGTGTGTCAAGTTACAAATAGCCTGTTCTATTCCATTGTTTCAAAATATATTCATTTATTTATTCATTTTCTAACTGGATTTTATATATATATATATATATATATACAGCGGGTAAAATAAGTATTGAACACGTCACCATTTTTCTCTGTAAATATATTTCTAAAGGTGCTGTTGACATGAAATTTTCACCAGATGTCGGTAACAACCCAAGTAATCCATACATACAAATAAAACAAAACAAATAAGTTCAGAGAGTAAGTTCTGTGTAATAAAATGGAATGACCCAGGGATAAAGTATTGAACACACTTACTGAAATTTATTTAAAGGGGTCATATGATGCGATTTCAATTTTTCCTTTCTCTTTGAAGTGTTACAAGCTCTTGGTGCATAAAGAAGATCTGTAAAGTTGCAAAGACTAAAGTCTCAAATCCAAAGAGATATTCTTTATAAAAGTTAAGAGTCAACCACGCTTACCTAAAACGGCTCGTTCTAACAAGCCCCGACATGTCTACGTCACTATCTGGGAAGATTTGCATAACGCCGCCCAAATGTTCACACAAAGAAAGAAGGAGTAACTTTTATTCTCGCTGTAATATTGAAAAGTGAAAAGTGAAAAAGTGAAAAGTGACGTGACATGTGGCCAAGTATGGTGACCCATACTC
>NW_015640445.1:646491-649327 GCF_001515625.1 Sinocyclocheilus rhinocerous | reverse complement strand
AGGTGTGCCTTTGGCCCATTCTTCCACACAAACGGTCTTCAAATTTTGAAGGTTCTGTGGGCCTCTTCTATGAACTCTGATCTGTAGTTCTTTCCATAGATTTTCTATTGGATTCAAGTCAGATGATTAGCTGGGCCATTCTAGCAGCTTTATTTTCTTTCTATGAACCCGAATGAGAGCCAGCAAACTTTAAATGAGCTTCAACATGCTTTTTCTTCAGCAATGGTGTCTTGCATGGTGAGCGTGTACAACACTTCTGGATTATGGCCCCAACAGTGCTCACTGGAACATTCAGGACTATAGAAATCCTTCTGTAACCAATGCCATCAGTATGTTTTGCAAAAATAAGGTTGTGAGGGTCTTGAGAGAGCTCTTTGCTTTTACCCATTATGAAATGTTTCTTGTGTGACACGTTGGTAATGAGACACCTTTTTATAGGCCATCAGTTGGGACTGAACCAACTAATATTAATTTCCATGACAAAGGGCAGGATTGCTTATATATATATATATATATATATATGAAGAGTTACATATGCTGTATATATACAATATATATATATATATATATATATATATATATATATATGCGCATGCTGCAGAATAAACAAAATTTAAATAAATAAATTATAGAATACATTTATTAATTTTTTTATTTTTGGGAATTAAAACCTGTTCACACCGAGATTAATATTGAGATCAGTGCAATAAACATTTTAATTTGAATGAACGTATGCTAATGCATCTGTTCAGACCAACACAAACATTTGCACAGTGTCAATGCAACAATAAAATAAAAACATAAATAAATAAATAAATAAAAAACAATTAAAATAAAACAATAAATAAAAAAATATAAAATGCCTGTAAAATTACTACTTCATATAAATAGATCTGTGGGATTTAGACCAGGCTTAAAGGCAATCTGTCACGGCATATTCATGACGTCTCTATACTGACATGAAGCCAAAAGAAGTAGACAGCACCCATTTTAATAACCCACTAGCCTAAGGAAAGTCTGTTTGAAGTCTATCAAAGCTCATCACAACACTTGAGTGTCGAGAGGCCGTGGGCAAAACCTGAGAGCTTGTTTTCTTCACAAGAGCCATCAAAAGCCTGCCAGTGAAGTACCACCAGCCAAAACAAAAGGCCTTGACCCGCGAGTCCTCTTCACATTTATAGCATGTGCAAATCCTCTCTCGACGCATCTTTCTGTCTTTTCCTCTTTTCTCAGTCACTCGACGGAAATAAGCAACCCTCTCTGTACGGTGAGGAAGGGGTTCATTCTGTTGAGACTGCCAAGGTCACTGGGTTTGTGAGCGTGGTTGGTACGCTGTGCCCATCGAGCCTCCGGCATGCCAGTTTGAGCACATGCCAGCCTGCGTGTTCAGAGCGTTCATTTCCCCTTCACTGGAATGAAATGCGTCCTCTGCCCTCTAGGTAGAGGTATGAAAAAGACACAGGTACTGCCGGATTTGCCCATTCTCTGTCAGTCAAAGCAAGATTGTTCTTTTTGACTCACTATACAGAGTTCATGGTTCAATAAAATCTTTGGTGGGATTGAATTAATGATTGACGTACAGCTTCTAGGTGTGATTATCTTTTAGCGATTAGTATTGATTAGCGTTAGTGCCGGGTTAATGAAGTCTGGCAAACAGTGGTAGTGACTAGTGCAAATAAATCTCATTTATGGTTAAATCTGTAGCCAGTTATGCAGCCTACCAATAATATTAAGGCGTCCAATAGGGCTCGGTGTCAATGTACATTTCACAATTTGTTTTAACAGGCTCCTGACTGATTCACTTCAGATTAACTTGGGTATATTACAGCTGCAATCTCCTTTTTGCTTACAAATAAATTTGCTTATATGTCTCATAAACTGTCTCTGTCACTTATTCTCTGTAAATTCACTCTCACTTATTCTATAAATAATTGTTAATATATATTTTTAATTGTATATATATATATATATATATATATATATATTAAACATACACACATACATACATGTAATTTATATATATTCTGCATATACTGCATTAAATGTATTAAATTCATATTATTTGTTAACTTTTTCAGTCTTTTGTATTTTTTACTAATAACTATTACACCTCAGCTTCTACACTTTGCCACATGGACTGCTGGATAATTGTCTGCTGTGAAGTTCACACTAGTGAGAGCCTGACAAAAGGCTGCATCAAGGACAAATATCGGCCACAAAGGTGGAGCTTGTGAACACCCATCTGAAACCTAAAATGACAACTGTGACACCCTGTGGGACAGTCCCTGAGCCCGCAAGCCCTCATCAAGTGTGTCATTTGGGACATGTGTGGGCAAAACAGCCTTTAAAGGGATAGTTCATCCAAAAATTCTTTATTCTATGCACACGCTCGTCTGCCGCTTTAAATTCTCGAGCTTGTTATAGCAGGATGGATTCTGATTGAGTGTCAATGTTTTTATCGTTCATCAGCTGGAAAAAAATCGTTCTGAAAGTGATTCCAACGATATCGTTTCTCTCTGCCTTTATCGTTATAGCTGTAGTGTGGACTCTGCTATTCTTTAATATTGAGAACGATTTTTAGAACTATTTCTTTATCGTTATCTTTATAGTTATTGTCCTAGGTGTGAACGGGCCTGTAAGGTCCCACATATGGGATTTAGACTGTTCAGTGCCACATAACTGCCAAATTCAAACTGTGCTTTTGCGCTTTTTGCTGGCATTGAGACACGCTCTGCATTTGTCATATAATCACAACTATGCAGTGTTTTTAACCGCATAATGTTTAGTTTAGGTTTCAGACATTTAAAGGCAGAGTGAGGGATTTCTGGTAGCCAAT
>NW_015640445.1:637514-645682 GCF_001515625.1 Sinocyclocheilus rhinocerous | reverse complement strand
ACACATACACAACATACACACATACATACATGTAATTTATATATATTCTGCATATACTGCATTAAATGTATATTATTTGTTTTATTTGTTAACTTTTTCAGTCTTTTGTATTTTTTACTAATAACTATTACACCTCAGCTTCTACACTTTGCCACATGGACTGCTGGATAATTGTCTGCTGTGAAGTTCACACTAGTGAGAGCCTGACAAAAGGCTGCATCAAGGACAAATATCGGCCACAAAGGTGGAGCTTGTGAACACCCATCTGAAACCTAAAATGACAACTGTGACACCCTGTGGGACAGTCCCTGAGCCCGCAAGCCCTCATCAAGTGTGTCATTTGGGACATGTGTGGGCAAAACAGCCTTTAAAGGGATAGTTCATCCAAAAATTCTTTATTCTATGCACACGCTCGTCTGCCGCTTTAAATTCTCGAGCTTGTTATAGCAGGATGGATTCTGATTGAGTGTCAATGTTTTTATCGTTCATCAGCTGGAAAAAAATCGTTCTGAAAGTGATTCCAACGATATCGTTTCTCTCTGCCTTTATCGTTATAGCTGTAGTGTGGACTCTGCTATTCTTTAATATTGAGAACGATTTTTAGAACTATTTCTTTATCGTTATCTTTATAGTTATTGTCCTAGGTGTGAACGGGCCTGTAAGGTCCCACATATGGGATTTAGACTGTTCAGTGCCACATAACTGCCAAATTCAAACTGTGCTTTTGCGCTTTTTGCTGGCATTGAGACACGCTCTGCATTTGTCATATAATCACAACTATGCAGTGTTTTTAACCGCATAATGTTTAGTTTAGGCCATGCACTGAACGCGCTCTCCTCCACATCACGAGTAGACACGCCCCTTATTGCTGATTGGCTACAAGTTTGTTTTGCGATTCGGCCCGAATCAGTTTTTAAAGCATTTTTGAAAAATCCCTCACTCTGCCTTTAAATACACATACGTACTAGTAAAACAATACATTGAGTTTCTAAAATACACACGGATGTCTATGGAAGCAGCAATAACAACCCATTGAAATGTAATTTGTCACGGTGTTCTATTCTTATCAGATACACATAGTGTAAGTAACTATAAAGTTCACTAAATTCTTCTCCCAGTTCACCAGCCACTTACTTACATGTATTTCAGGAGAAACTGATTAATTTACGTGCTGTAAATCCGACTGACAGGACTCTCTGAACTACAGCGCGAATGAACATGGCGGCACCCATCTCACGTTATAGATCACGGTCAAGATCATTTATAAAGTTTTTTAAACGACAAGAATCGGAATATCAGATATTGAGGACATGGTAAGCAAGTGTGTGAATATTTTGAATAAAAAAAGGAAAAACTAAATAAAAGTGATACATCTGTCATATAGTGTTTTCGTGGCTGCGGTGTGTCATGTGACAAGCATGACGCATCTTCATGGAAACAATAAAGGGAAACGCTCTAAAACAAAGGTCGCCTTAAAAAAAACTCACTCTGGGGAGTCAGCTAGAATATTTTAAACTCACCAGTGAAAGGGTTAATTACCCTCATGTCACTCCAAACCCGTAAGACCTTCGCTCATCTTCGGAACACAAATTAAGATATTTTAAGAAAAATATCCATATTCAAAACGTAATAATCACTTTAATGTAGCTTGCGCCAACAGTTGTACACGGCAGCAGTTCCGGGTGGATGACCTCTGAGGTCAGCGCTGCGCATTGGCCTTTGTTCACCCCCGGAGCCGTGTGAGACATTTTTTTAATGGATGGGCGCTTTTTATTTAACTTCTTTTGGACTGATGCAGGCAACACCCGCTGAGTGCCATGAAACAGCTTGAAAGATCAAAGACCATTTTTAATATAACTCTGACTGGATTCGTCTGAAAGAAGAAAGTCATATACACCTAGGATGACTTGAGGGTGAGTAATTTATGGGCTAATTTTCATTTTTGGGTGAACTAACCCTTTAAGGTTGAACCGCTGATGTCACATGGACTATTTTAAGGATGTTCTTACTATCTTTCTGGGCCTTGAACGTGTCACTTGCATTGCTGTCTATGCAGGGTCAGAAAGGTCTCGGATTTCATCAAAAATATCTTAATTTGTGTTCAGAAGATGAACGAAGGTCTTACAGGTCTGGAGCGACATGAGGGTGGGTAATTAATGACAGAATTTTTGGGTGAACCATCCATCCCTTTAACATGATGACCCCAGTGAATCAGTCAGTGTAATTACACCTTTATAGCTATCACAGTTTATACAATATGTAAAGGACTCTTATTTTGACATGGGTTTGTTCTGTTGTTTTTGTCCTTACTGCCTGCGTTTAGTTCCTGTTTTCTATGTTACCACTGTGTCTAGCTGGTTGTCATGATTATTGATTACTTTCCCACCTGTACCTTGTTGTACTCCTCATTGTATTGTGTATTTAATTCTTCTTCAGATTGCTCACATTTTCAGCTATTGTCTAAATGCATGTGTTTAGCTTATTTTTGTAAATAAACATTGCACTGCACTCAGATCCACCTCTCCTCGTCTTTGTCTGACCCACGCTGTGACAATAAAATTGTTAGCAGTGCTAGAAAACAGCACATACTTTGATTATTTGTTATATGACATTTTACTGGATTTCCAAAGCATTATAAATGGACTGTCTAGACTTTATACCATTTTACATAGGTCTACAAGTTGGCGTCTTTCACCATAAAGTGGGTTAAGGGAGACTGATGTAGGATCAGTGTGTAAGTGCCCTGGGCATTGTGCCATGCACCTGGCACGGCCCCCACTGAGAGAGTGGCCACAACACAGACCTGCTGTCTCTGTGCACTGCACCCAATCAAGGCAGGCTGCCAGGACAGACACGGCTCTGTCTACCCGGCCTTCACTTACTGCTCTCATCAAGGTCAATACCTGACCCCACAGTATAGAAAGAGAGAGAGAGGTCAGCTTTCTATTGCATTGTCTTTTGTAGCAGAACACAAACCAAACATATAGCGCAACAGTTTAATTCACAAACAAATCACTTGATTTGTTTTTAGGAATCATTCAAATGATTTTCTGGATCAGACTGAATCAGTGAGAATACTCACTGAATACTTTTTTAAAGCAATACCAAACATTAGTAGTTCATCTCAAAACCTTTTCCTAGTTAACACATGAATGATATGCTTTCAAAAAAATAATGTTAAAATAAAAACATTATTTAAATATAAACAATGCTAAAGGTTAAAGGTAATATAAAATAATGGTAAATAATGTTAATTAAAAAAATAATAATAGTCACATGTGTAATTACTAGGTTCAGCATGCCGCTCTGATCGTTTTCAATCATGTTTGAAGGTTCTGATCAATTTTTAGAAATACTAAAGAACAGAATATAACAGTTATGATGTCAAATTGACATTAATATTAAAAATAAATATTGCACAAAATCTATTAATTTAATCGCATTTGTTAACTTTTGCGGTACTATTACTAATTGAAACCTTTGAATTTTTATTTATTTTAAAGCATGCTTATGTATTTCTCCAAAAAATACTGAAAGTTCCCGTGGTGAGTGAAGTTCTGTACTGCTTATGTTTCAATAAAATAAAAATAAAAAATAAATAAAATAAAATAAAATAATAAAATAAAATAAAGCTTAATGTTGTATACATAGTGAAACTTAACCCAAACAAATATGGATATGTGGCAGGGGTGGTTGGTGCCCCGATTGGGAAAACAAAATCCTGTATGAAACGCTGCTGGAGAGAGAATCTTGCCAAATCGCTCTGTACACGGTGTGGGAGGCTGGTGTCTTTTGTTTGCAAATTTGATTTTTTTGGGGGAACGTAATTACCCTGATTTACATATTAATGTACTCATTTAACAATAATTATTTGTCCTTCAAGTCAATAGTACCAGCAAAGCCTCCAAAACCATTTTACAATCCCACTTGTTTAGTGACTAAATACTGCATTTTTTTTTACCATCATGATGACACGTTCTTGGCCTCGGGCCCAAGAGTGGCTCAATGAGCTGACAGCTGTGAAACATGATGCTAAGGAAGGTTGAGCATAACTCACATTTAGTCGGCCGCTCCAGTTTCCGTCTCCCTCGTTTCTTGCGAGGCAGAGTTGGCAGTGTCTCCTCTTCGTACTTCTCGGAGTCCTGGGATGGGCTCAGGCTTGAATCAGAGGCCGACTCGGCCCGACAGCCTGATTGGCGTGGGAGCCCGTTTTCCACAGCATTCTTGTCCAGCGTGGGGTGGCGACCTTGGCACGATTTGTTCTCATGCCTCTCAACATCTCCATTCTGGGACTGCAAAGACGACTGGAGCTCCACCCCTTTGTGCTGCTTAGCCACACCCACCAGCTGATCCACTGGCCCGTAACACTCCACCTGCGGCAGAAAATTACATAATCGGATTGGATGGTCATGCATCTATAACCTATTATTTAATCAGAAGCTCTGATAAACAATAGCAACTGCCTACGGCACAATAGATTCAATATTTGAATTAAATTTGCCCTCCAAGACACAATAAACCAAATTTACCATAACAATCCTCTTTTTATGATTATAAGCATCATTACTGTACCAATGTCGACATGCAAAAACAAAAAGCCCAAAAACCAGAAGTCAATAAAAAAAAAAAAAATACACTTCACTTACTCACTGAAAAATATGCACCAGAAGGGAAAAATTAATAAATAAATACAGAAACCAATATTTATTTTCCCCTCAAGTACATACATAGTGTAATATTTAATATTTTTATATTTTTAAAGTACCATTTAAATCAAATAATCAGATGTCATTCAACAACCGGCCTGACATCTTAAGTAAACAGTGATTAATTTGACATTAATTTTGAGCACATTAATTTTTCCAATCTTGTGAGTCTTTTAAATGATTCATTAAAAGCATCATTCATTCATGAATCAGACACTGTTTGCGCTGTATGTTTGTGTTTTGCATGCAGCCAATTGTTGTCGTCATAGGTTGTGCAGGGTTTTTAGATTCAGTGCCAGTGCTAAACAGTGCAGCATACGCTGAAATCTTATTTTGAGAATTTTATCATCTTGTAACATCTTCTACCTCTAACAAGGTAGAGGATGAGGATTTTAATAAAACTGTCATTAAAACACCCCCTCTTTTAATATAAACTACATTTCCAGAAGGGTTCCTGATAATAACAGCCATATACCTTTACTTACTTCAAAATGGTTATGAATCACAGAGCACAAATTAAAGAGGAAAACCCAATTTGCAGCATAAAGTCAAATCTTTCATTTGCAGTCTAGGCCTCGTCTTTCGTCTGCTCAGTATAAGGCCATTTCCTATGTTCTTGTGTTGACATCTAAACTACCTATCTGAACCATCTAATCTAATCTGAAACAGAGAAGACACGGAAGCTCTTCCTACACATTAAGTGTAATGTGAGTACAATGTTTCTATGCATCTGTCTACAAATATAGACAAAAATAGCACAATAACAAGCTACTTCGAATGCTACTGCAGTATGGGCATGGAGAGTAGAGCTTTAAAGCTTCGTAAACTATACAATTATCATAAAAGTGCCACTTTTCAAGTCCTCTGAAGTATTTGCTTTGTCTGCCTTCATGAGAAGAAATTATGTCAGATTCGTTAAAAAAAAAATCATTCTTTTGGGTCAGATTTTTTCTATAAATCAGATTATCCAGTTTACATAACCAATGTTTTTTAGAATTACTTATATACTATTTATTAGTATTTTGAATTAGTTCTCATTCCTATATTTAAGTTTTTATTTTCATTTAAGTTTTAATCATTTTTTATGTGCTTTTGCCATTTTATAATTTTTTTTATATTTTTATTTCAAAGGGTTTTTTAAAGTTTAAGTATTTTTCTTATATTTTTCTTCTAGTCAGCTTTGCTTTTCATTTTTATTTTCAATTAATGGAAACCTATTTTTACAGCTCTTTTATTTATAATTAACAACAATACTAATTAATTGCTCACAACACACTCATTTTTTTTCACTTAATGATCTGGTAACAACAAATAAAGCTCACTGAAGAGGCAAATTTTAAGCAAGTAAGGACTTAAATTTAATCTGTTCCACTATCAAATAACTTCAAAATGTTTGAAATAAAGCACACAATTCATGTGGACTACTTTCATGGTGCCATTTTGAAGCGTGAAAGCCTAATTTCCAATTTAATGTAATTGCATGGCATAGTACAAAAAGCACATTCTTAATAGTTTCTTCTTTGTATTTAAAAGGGAAAAAAAGTAATATTTTTTACAATTAAAATAACTGTTTTCTATTTTAATATATTTTAACATCTATTTTATTCCTGTGATGTTAAAGCTGAATTTTCAGCATACATTACTCCAGTCTTCAGTGCTACATGATCCTTCAGAAATATTTCTTAATATCATCAATGTTGAAAACAATTTTTTGTGTGGAAACAAAAATATTAAGCAGGTTTAAAAAATATTAAAGGGGTCCTATTATGCTCTTTTACAAAGTCTTGATTTTGTTTTGGGGGTGTACTAGAACAGGCTCTCATACTCGGTTGTTCGAAAAACACATTATTTTTCACATATTTTACATTATCACAACACCTCTCTCCCCAGTCTGGCATGAACGGCTCAAATAGTTCCTGTATCAAAAGAAGGCCCGCCTTCTGAAATACGAAGTGTGCTGTGATTGGTTAACTGAGACAGTGTGTGTTGTGATTGGCAGCACTCGGCGCCTGGTCGGGAAATGTCATGCCCCTTACCATAGCCGCCTGCCAGCTTCAGTGTAAATATTGCGTCAAAATCAAATCAATTTGAGCGCGATTTAAACCCGGATGATTGTAACCACTCTAAGTTCGTCTGCCTTGGGAAAGCTAGCGTGTCTCCGACATAGTGTTAACACTCGTTGCCTTCTCTAGTGCAGCTCAACCAGGTCTCGTCCCATTCGTCGGTATTTGTGATATCACAAATCCCGGAAAATATGCGTTGTAGTCCAAACGAGTCGTTCGTTGTAGTTTTTGAAAAGTGATTTCTGTTGTATAAAATAATAAAATATCTCCTTTTGAAGTGGACTTTGAGCTTTGTAACTTTGCAGATCTTTTTTTATGCTCAAACAGCAACATTACAGACTAACTAGAGTTGAAAAAGCATAATAGGACCCCTCTTTAAACAGGATTCTATGAAGTTCAAAAGAACAACATCTATTTGAAATAGAAATCTATTATATTATAGATGTCTTTACTGTCTCTTCTGATCAATTTAATGCATCCTTGGTGAATAAAACTTTTACTATCTTACAAAAAAAATGTTTAAGTGTATACAATAATAAAAATGCCATCAAGCCACCTCGACTACACAAAGGCCCTGTGCAGTATGTCTATACATCCTGCACAGTCATTAATCTACAACCTCTACATACATCGCTCATCGGCTTAGCATGTGCACGGGAAGCCAGACTGAAACGAGAGGCTGGCGATACAGAGACAAACAGACTGGGAGCCCGCAGAGAGCTAAACCGCCAATCTGACAGTGGCATTTCTTTTAGAGGAGCAGCTGCCGCTTCGCCTCGCTGCCTCGGGATGTCAAAGCCATTCTCATGAAAGAGAGACTGAACAGTGATCTGACACAACACAACCGTTACTCTACTCTTGTGAGAGGAAAGACATAATCTCCCAAACAGCTGCTGGATTGTTCATTCTCAATCAGGAGCGTTTGTGTCGTGATGATGACAGAAGATTTAAAACAGTCAAGTTGTTCAACAGCATACCTTTGATGATCTAACTTGTCGTAGCAAGACTCTGGGTGACTCTGGAAAATTTGACTAAAAACAGGGTTACAGCGTCCTGCAGCCCACAAATGCTGGATTCTTAGTGTTTATTCGACATTACAGAGGGGAGGTGGTATGGGAGGAATGTTGTCCCATTTGTCTGAAGAGAGTCAGTTGGCGCTGTGAGAAAAACGTTTTTAAGACCCCTGAAGTCTCTTTAAAAAGTACATACAGTACAATGTATTACAGTCCATTAGTGCGACTATTACTGCTGCTTATAGTTACTATTAGGGATTTGAACAAATCATTAACTCTGAGAATTAAACAACTATTCACGCACAGATATGATACGATACTCAAATCTTTTGACTTGTTGAGGAGAAGTATAATATTATTTTGTAGTGATTTATGGACTTATTTAT
>NW_015640445.1:619843-637500 GCF_001515625.1 Sinocyclocheilus rhinocerous | reverse complement strand
TAGACATTTAAGAGCCATTCAATTCAATCCAAAATATCATTCAGATGGGCTCTTGGGATAGAAAGCAGCGCTCCAGACAAAAAAGTCAGTAGGGAAACAAATCAGTCTGATTTGTAAGTAAATCTCAGAGCGGTTGTGTGAACTGGATAAAATGATTCATTGAGAAGATCTGACTCAAAAGGAAGATTACTTCCTGAACAGGACATAATTTCTTCTCATGAAATATTTAGTGTAAACTTTCTTCAATTTGAAATTTACATTCTAGTAATCCCAATATTTGTTCCATAAATATTACTCTGTTTTGTAAGAATATTTCTGTCTGTTTGGGGAAATATATATATATATATATATATATATAATTAAAATTATAAAATTTTAATACATCACCAAAACTATGTTTCACTCACATATAATTGAACCATATTTAAAATATTAATATAATATTTAAAATATTTCAACGTTTTTTTTAATATGCTATGAATATGTATCTTCAAACCTGAAATATACATCACAGTTCAGTTTCCAGTTCATTTAATTCAAATATGAAAAATTGCTGTTTGACTGACTCATTAAAAAGAACTGAGTCATTTTTTCAGAAATTTGCCATTATGGCTTTGTTCTCTCTACAGAGATGATGTCTAACGAACCACATATGGATGCACACAATGATTTCTCAGTTGTCACTGCTGGCAAATAGATTTAAAATTTTTGTTGCACACACACAAAAATCTACTACCGTTCAAGATGAAAAACAGAGCTGAATTTCAAAGTTCTGGCCATCATTCTTGATACGTCACTTATAGCCTCGTCTTCCCCAGACGGCTTCACAATTCCAGGACATTTCAGCGAGGCAGTCAAACATAGAGTGCTAACAAAGTCCTCCACATCAGCAGTCAGCACCTCTATGAGAGATGACTCAAACATTATTTTATCTGTCTTCACATGGCTTACATTTCACAGAGTAAGACAATTACCTGTTGAAGGAATGGGATAGGAGGATAATACAGTCAGAAAGTCCTCAGGGGAAGGCAGGAGTGGATGTGGGGCAACCGAACATCCACATGCCCTGACATGCCCTCTCTGGATTAATTATGCAAGAGTGGGGATTATTTTCAAAAAACAGGAATACTGGCTCCGGAGAAGGGGGATGTCTACCAGGGACTGGACATGGAAAAGAATTCACTTACTCCCAGCATTCACTCCCTAAAATTTACAGGGCCCAGGACAAAGGATTTATGACTTCTCTCTAGGGCCCAGTGAATAGGCTAATCTATAGAGGACTTCCGTGGGGTCCCATGACCCGGGATAACATTTCCTGATTGGCCCCCTACCTAACAATAGCCCTGAGCGGTTTGTCAGGAAGGTGCAAAACAAGCAAGAACACAAACACTGAAGTGCACTGTACGACTTTTTAAATGTATGATAGATTATACCACGTGATCTGAAAGAGATAGACAAGGCAGATGTGATGTGTGTGTAGTGTTTCATACCAAATTTTACGATAAATTGTAGCCACAATTCATCGTTGAAAAAGCCGGTCGCACCCTTTACGAAAAGCCCTGGATGCGTCAATTTGTATTCAAGTTCTCAAGTTCATGGATAGACAAGGCTGATTGTTCGATGTGTACAATACTGCATGCCAGATTGTAGCCAAGACATACAGCCACAATTCCGTGTTGACAAAGCCAGTCGCACACTTTATGAAAAGCATCGCACGTGTCATTTTGTACTTGCATTCTCAAGTTCCAGACGCCAGCCCAAAACTGTGAATCTATTCGCCATACAGGTAAAAGTTCACTTCAGATGTGATGTGTTCAGTGCTTCATGCCAGACTGTACGATAAATTGTCACCAAGACATCCAGCCATGATTCAAGGTTGACAAAGTCGGTCGCACACTTTACAAAAAGCACTGGACACATCAGGGCGTTTACACCTGTTCACTTCATGCGTTTTCTCTGATTGGATAGCTGACATCTGATTTGCTAAAATGGTTCCATTTATACTTGGCCACATTAATGTGTCTACGCAAAATGGATATAAATCCGATCTTCAATTCCCGAACTATATGCAAAATTCACGTCGACGAAAGCAACATATATGCACTGCATTTTTTTCATTATCAGCTGATTTCGAGATCAAAGATCGCAGCAGCACTGGAAAAATAAGTTTGTCTTACTACTTTTAATGAAGATGATTGAGTGTTGAGCGTCTGCGACTTGCTTTCAGTTTCATTTGCGGCAGTTTGCGCGTTGGCTTGCTGAAGAGATACTCAGCTACTCATCCGCAGCGATGCGTGTTGCATTAGCGCTGTCATATCTGGCTATAACACTTCATATAGCCTATACCTGCTGAATGTTACCTTTCTTAAATTGACTTCCGTTTCATCCGTCATATCTACATATTATTCCTATGATGTCCGGTGTTCCCTTCTTTTCCTGTATTTTGTCTGACGTTATCCTCTGTATTATTGTTTGATGTTATCGCCCCCATGTCATTACCAGCAACCACATGTTTGCCTGTTTACCCGTTCCCAACCACTGCCAAGACTAGCGCCTGGTGGATAAATGAAAATAAACCGAATCCCAAGGGAAGTTGGGTGTTTTGTGGTTTGGTTGAGTGTTGAGAGCTCAGTCTCTAGGATACTCACGGGGAGGTGCTTGCGTTTGCGGCCAGGCCGTCCAACCTTGCGGACAGGAGTGCAGAGCGAAGGCATCTCGTCAATAACCACAGTGTCCGTTCTAGAGTTCTCATTCTAAACAGACAGAAATGAACATCAATTAACCATTATTGCTTAACCAAAGTCCTTACTGGCTCATATTCAAGCTCTCAGGCATTTAGTCATTTTGAGATCGATGGATAATAAAGAAAATATATTTTTAGTTCCATATATTTTTTAAAAAACTGCAGCTATTTAATTACTATTTAATTTTAAATTCACTGAATTTGACAATATAGTGATGAAAATATAGTGGCACTATATCAGTTATTGGCTGATAATGAGAATTTTTCAAATGTGCAATTATTGGATATCATTGGCTATTAACGATTATTGGATATTTACAATACAGTTCAAAAGTTTTGGGTGTTGATAAAATTTTTTTATGATTTTTAGGCTCTTTTAAGTCTTTTATGCTCACCAAGGCTGCATTTATTTGATCAAAAATACACTTGCTTTCAGTTTCATTTGCGGCAGTTTGCGCGTTGGCTTGCTGAAGAGATACTCAGCTACTCATCCGCAGCGATGCGTGTTGCATTAGCGCTGTCATATCTGGCTATAACACTTCATATAGCCTATACCTGCTGAATGTTACCTTTCTTAAATTGACTTCCGTTTCATCCGTCATATCTCCATATTATTCCTATGATGTCCGGTGTTCCCTTCTTTTCCTGTATTTTGTCTGACGTTATCCTCTGTATTATTGTTTGATGTTATCTTCACCTATTGGATGTTTATTGTAAAGTGTCCTTGAGCTCTGGAAAGGCGATATATAAATAAAACATATTATTATTATAACATGCTCTCACATGTTTATTATTTTAACAGTTTGGGAGGAGTAAAATTTACATATGTGGTTTCAACGACCAGATACATTACACTTGCCCAGTTTCGTTTGGAATGCATCCCAGAACACCTCCTGAAGTGGTTTGAGCAATCGGATTCGGTCTCGAAAGTGTTGTGAAAGGCATTTACACCTGGTCTTTTCACGATCTGATAGCTATCCGATTAGTGAAAACGCATGAAGTGACCAGGTGTAAACAGGCCCTCATTCTGTACTCACATTCTCAAGTACATACTATGTACTTACTACAGTGATTTCAATAACTGGGTTATAACTAGGTACTAACCCTGAACCTACCACTAAACCTAACCATAACCCATGTAGTTACCTTATATAACAGTACCTAAGAGCCAGAGGTAAGTATATTGTATGTACATGCAAGTACACATACTGTAAAATAAAGTGCAACCAAACATAGACTTCATTCATACCACAAAAAGACAAACGTATTACTGAAAAATGCACAATATGCAATCATCCAGCCTAGGGTGAAGTCAGTATGTACATTAACAATGATTTGGGACAAAATATGATGTAATTTAGTGGACTATGTCTATTTTGAACAGCCAGGGTTTGTACATTCATAGAAAAAACACATTTTTCCTCTACGACAATAGAAACCCTTTATGATCCCAGAAATTTGTCTCAGACAGTAAGATCGTGGCCAAAATTGCTGTCCACACCAAACTTGTCAACACAATGCTGAGGTGTTATTGGTGGTCACCAGTGGTTTTTAGTTCTTTGCTATGGGGTTGTTAGGATTTTGCTAGGCCCAAGTCAAGATAATGCTCAGGTCTCTCCTTCAAGTCTAGAGGAGTCTTTGTCTGTTTGGTTGTCCACCAGGTGCAAATCTCAAGTTTGATCAGTTTTAAAAAATGTGTCTGGTGCCCCCATGTCATTACCAGCAACCACATGTTTGCCTGTTTACCCGTTCCCAACCACTGCCAAGACTAGCGCCTGGTGGATAAATGAAAATAAACCGAATCCCAAGGGAAGTTGGGTGTTTTGTGGTTTGGTTGAGTGTTGAGAGCTCAGTCTCTAGGATACTCACGGGGAGGTTCTTGCGTTTGCGGCCAGGCCGTCGAAAGAAGTGTCTCGAAATGGTGATATGCTCACCAAGGCTGCATTTATTTGATCAAAAATACAGTACAAGCAGTATTATAGTGAAATATTATCACAATTTACATTTTTTTTTTTCTATTGTAATTTTTTCCTGTGATGCAAAGCTGAATTTTCAGCATCATTACTCCAGGCTTCAGTGTCACATGATCCTTCAGAAATCATTCTAATATGATGATTGGTGCTATAAAAAATGATTAAAAAAAAAAGAATATAATAGTTTTAAAAAAAGAATAATACTAAAAGTTTATCATTGTTTATTATTATTCATGTCGAAAACAGCTGTGTAGCATTTATTTAAAACATAAATTGTGCATCCTTGGAAAATAAAATTATTCATTTATTTAAAAAAAAAAATCTGATCCCAAACGTTTGAACAGTAGCGTATTTGTGTTTTCTCATTTCTCTGTTTTGACATTTAGATTGCATTTGCCATCATCTAACGCTGACTTAAATTTAATCCTTAAAAACACTAATAATTTAATAACACTGGTAAATGTAATCTAGTGAATCTCAAAATCTAATAAATCTCTGTAATATTTTAATGTCTAAATTCCCTTTAAAATGACTGATTTTAACAATAAAATTTGTTATTTATTTTCAATGCATTTAAACAAAACAGTAGAGTTTATCAGTTATCAGCCATAACGTGAAAATAATTATCAGCTTATAGATCAACTCAACCTTAATTTTTTACAATATGTATTTTCAACCTTTACACACAAAAACATGCCAGTACACACACCAAGACTTAAATTCGTTGAACGAGAATTTTAAATATCACTCTATCTTTCACGCCAAGGTTATTTAGCTAATGAGAAAAGCCAATGTTTGAATGGCATCGTCCTTTTAGCCAAGCTAAAGTGTGGGGTGATACAGCTGTGGAGAGATCCCGAACTCTCTGGGCTCTCTCCTGACACAGTTACAAAGACATTCAGTGGTTCATTCTCTCCCCTCATTCACTTTCTCTTTGTTTAACACAACCGTGTCTTCCCTCCTCAACAATAGCCACTCTTCGTCCAGCCAAGCACCCTAGGGCGGACGGGAGAGAAAAGATGATCCTAATGTATCCGCTGCAGCAGCTTCAGGGCTGGGATGAATCAAACCACCGGCTCTAAATCAGAATGCTAATGAGGATGCTGTCCCCGTCTGCCATGACTACTGAGAAGTCCAGCATGGCCGAAAGATGGCGGGACACCACTGGAATTTCATATTATTAATGCATAATGACGCTGATATGAAGCAGAGTACAAATAGCATCTCAAGTTACCTAAAAATGTACAATTAAATTCAAATCAATGTTTTATTGAAATATATTTAGATTTAAAATATGATGCATATTTATATTTTATTATTTTTTAATATATATCTATTTACTTAAAATCAAGAGTTCTGGAGAGTTAGCATTGCTCTTTCCTGTGACAGTCTTTCCACATATTTTATGACTAAAAGAACCCTCACACAATGTTCTCATTAAGATACAATTAAACAAACAAAATGTTTAAACAAACAAAAACAAAGGGTGTGCACAGAAATCGACGTTGCCTTGTGTGAACTCAGTAACACCGTATACATCTTTGCTCTATTTCTGTCGGCAGCCGGTTATTTAAGGCAAGAACTGTTGCCAAGCAACAGGACTACGAGCGTAGCGCGGGTCCATGGGTGCAGGGGTGGGGAAGAATGAATTCCCCTGTAAATCAGGCAAATGCCAGGCAACACCCACGTCACTAAACGCTCGTACGAAACAGAGCAGACACTATCTCTGATAACAATTCACTCCTGTTTACTAATTATGTTCACCGGAGCCTCTACGCTGACACTCGATAGCCCCGCAAGTCACTGCCGTGGAAATGAATCATGTCAAATTAAAATGATATACTGAATGAAATACTGTAGTGATGGATTTGAGGGGAGAGTTAAAGGGACAGTTCACCTAAAAATGTTATTCTGTGGAACATGAAAGAAGATATTTTGAGAAATGTGTTTTCATTTTGGAAGCCGCCAAAACTGGTCGGTTCTTCAAAATATTTTCTTTTAATGTTCCGCAGAAGAATAAAGTCATACATGTTTGGAACGACACGAGGGTGAGTAAATAACAACAGAATTGTAATTTTTGGGTGAGCTACCCCTTTAATTGTGACATGCAACATGTCAGATATCTGGAAAATGGAAATGCATAAAAAGATATTATGCAAGAAAATTAATGAATATGAGTTCTTCTGGAAAACAAACACTTTTAAAAGTAATCTTATATAGGGAAACCCATTCAATATTTTGTAATTTTTCCATGGGGTTTTTATATGTGACCTCTTCAGCAAAGGAGTCTAAACCATTAATAATGAGGGGACAGGTCACCTTAACTTAAAAAAATGTAACTTTGCCTTGTTTCTTTATTTGCACTATAATAATTAAAGAGATTCGTTTTGGTTGGCCGCAGTGGTAAGAAAAAAATGGTTGTTGATCGCGCAAAAACGACAGCTTTAGGACCAAGCTGGAGCAGCTGCCAACCGGCTCCATCAGCAGACGAATGTAATGAAAAAACGAACGCATAATCGGTAAAAAGTTCTGTTTATCACTTGCTCCTACTGGCTGAATGTTATACCGCATAACTGTAATTACTAGACGACAACCTGGACATTTACTCTGAGCTGTTCGCATACAACAACAATACTAATACCAAAAAAAATCTATTTAATCTGAGTAATCAATAGACAAAACCACACTACAACAAGTACAGGTCGTTTTTCAAATGCCTCATTAATGAACTTGTAGTTTATTTAGTGTAACATTACATAATTATTCAGCTTTGTGCTAGCTTCATTATATTGAATGTTTTCATTTATTTATAAAATATTTTTTTTATATTCTTGCATTAAGACATTAACAATACGCAACAACAGGATTATAATTAAATGGAATATTACATAATATTATTCAAGACATTTTGAGTGTTTCTACATGATGTTGCAGCTCTTAGGTTGGAGGATCTCAGAAAATTCAGAGTTGTAATTATGAGTTCTACGAGGATGTAAAGGACATTTTACAAGCCAGAAACTCGTAATTATGGTAATTCCAACATGGTACTACCCTTATGCTAGTCAATATTTAAAATGTCAAAATCATTCATATTAATTTAAGGATTCCATGTTGCATGAAGATTTATAAGATGTCACCACCACTTTTCAAATCATTGCAACAACCATTTTCATCAGTATTATGCATAAATATCGCGACAGTTTTTTGAAGTAACATTAATTTTGAAGGTTTCAGTTAAAAGACACATTGTCGTTTTATTTTCAAAGCTAAAGAGCATTTATAAAATTCTAGTCGCTGCATATGCAAAGTTAGCGTAGGCGTTTCGAAACACAAGACATTTCAGTGACAGACGTGGTAACTAGCCTTATTTCAGGCAATACACAGCAGGCCGAACATAAAAATGTCCAGGGACTCATTAACCTCTTACCATTTGATTTCCGGTCGTGTCACAGTTGAAGTCGGAGCTCTTGAATGCGGCGGCGGCGGTGACTGTGTTGGACGGCATCGCCAAATGAGTGACTGTTGAACACAATGCAAAAGTCGAAAAAGATCAAAACAAAAATAAAAGAACAAAAAAGGCGAAAAAAATGATGACCCTCCTTCTTTAGGATCCCCTGTGAAAAGGAACACCATAATCAGAAGAAACAGCACTCGAACACAACATTCAGAATAAAAAGACACATCCAGAAGATTAGAATAATAATACAATCATTCGTTAATAATAAAAAGTTGCCCTCAAATATAAGTGAGATGAGGTGCTTTCAAACTTATATTAGCAACTGGACTTCTTAATGTTTGTTAAGTAAGTAAAAAATCTATGTGTATGCAAATATTAGGGAATAAGACATCACATTCAGGTCGTGAATGAGAAATCAACCTTAATTACATGTAATTTTTCAGTCTAATACACCAGAAAATAAGGTATTGATGAGTTGACTCAAAATGTACGCATTCTCCGACTGCTACATGAAAATCCTTCTCTGAGGTGAAATATGAACTCTTCGCTTTATGGTATTTCCTATTTTCTTCCTCAGAGCAGTTTTAAAGGGATCTGTACATTTTATTCTTCACTCCCATGTATGTGTGCTTCAATGTGCTTTCTCTACAAGTAGGACACCAAAGTCCCATGAAATTAGATTTGGAGGTCAATCAATTAGGCGAGTCTATCGTTAAAGGAATAGTTCACCCAAAAATTAATACTCTGTGTCTTCTGAATTCTTTGCTTACTGTAATGTCATTCCAACTCACACAATTTCCTTTCTTCCGGTGGAAAACAAAAGAAGAGGTTTAGCAGAATGTCCATGCCGCTCTTTTCCAGACAATGAAAGTAAATGGTGACCAGGGGCTGCAAAGCTCCAAAAATGACAAGAAGCATCATAAAAGTCATCTAAATGATTTGTGCGCTACATCCAAAATCATACTTTCTTTGTGAACCAAACCAAAATTTAAACTGTTGACTCTGAAATCTCAATCATGTAAACATATTTATTCAAAAATGACATATTAGGAAACAGGCTTGACATTTATTATGTCAAACGTCATGTCATTGGACCTTATACCTCTTGTAATCAATAAAATTTGATTATGTATGGGATTTTAAAATACGACCGTCTGTTCCTAAAAACCTATATGGCTTCGGAAGACTTAAAATAGTGCCACTGGCTTGTGAAGTTGTGAATGACATGAGGGTGAGTAAATTACAGTATTTTCATTTTTGGGTGAACGATCCCTAACTTTTACCAAATAAAAAAAAAATCACAGTAGTAACCATAAAGTAGTTTCTGCCCACAGATACATTATAGTGACTAAAATAAGGTAACTTGATATTGCTATTTTCATTCAAACGGAGGAAAACTCTTGAAACTGGACATCCCATATTAACTTATTATTATTTCACAGTTCTAACAATAACTGTAACTATAGTATTTTAGTAAACTCTGGTCTCCACAGTACAGTACATAAATACAAGGGTAATGGCCAGAGTCATTAATATTCAATAACCGGTGAGATGTGTCACAGGTATCCAATCACAAGGTGTTAATTGATCACGTGTCTACCATAGTCCGTAACTGCATAAAAAGCTCTTTCGATCATCCGCCTACTCGGATTATTCGGCCTTTATAAATGATAGTCATTTCCAACAGGCCAAGGCGGCTTAAATGTGACCCTTTCAAAAACTAGGTTATCTGCCTACCTAGACAGCACATTTGGGCACCTTCAGCGTGTCTTTTGGCATTTTTGGGCATCATAAGCGCTTGCAGAACAAAATGATTATCAAAAATGCTGTCTAGGTAGGCAGCTCGTTAGGTTTTGAAACACAGCCATTGTTTCAAATCGAGTGGACTGACGCTACGCTTGCGAGGAGCTACAAATGAACGGTCATCAAGTTCCAGAGCATATCACGGTGTATTAAGTCGCACATCTGTAAGAGCAGGAAAAACCACTGGCCACATCGAGCCGCCCCCCTCCGTATCGCCCCGAAAAACGGCCAGCCCCACGGCGGAGACTTATTTCGATGGCGGCTTTAGGTTCTAGACAAGTGGATCGCAGTGTTAATTACCCGCTTCGCCAAGTTCCACGCCTGACCCCTTTTTTGTTTTCGCTGACTCCCGGATCCTCCTTCTGCTTCGCTCTCCCCGTCCTCCACCACCTCCCCAGCCGGCCAGCTCTCCTCCAGATGCTCCGCTCTCACTGACTGCAGAGGCCGCTCCGGCAGCAGCTCCGCGGGTCCTAGAGTCAGTCGGGTACGGGGATAGGGTTTGCTTGTCAGAGAGAGGCATCATCATGATCCAAGTCTTCCTTAAAGTCGGCATGAAATCATCCTATCTATTTTCTAAATGCATATTGTTCTTGATCTTATTGCGAACGATTTAGCTTTGTATGTTTTGTTTATTGATTAATTAATTTATTTTAAATTCTATCAAAATGTCAGAACTGGACCTTAGTGACGGTCTCTTCTCTGAAGATGTAGGCAGGACTTCTCCAATCATTTAGTCCGGTTATTTAAACCACGCCCCTACAACTTCAATTTTTAAAGCAACGCCCACACGTCATCATCCAATCAAGTCCTGCCCTATATTTTTTTCTTTTTCAATAATTTGTTAAGGCGAGGTGTGTTCACGCCATGTCATAATTATGAGATTCCAACTTGTAAAAAACACTCACATCCTCATAGGCCTACTTGTAAAACTCGCCGTGTTAGGTGCGTTCACGCCATATCGTAATTATCGTAATTACGACATACCAACTTGAAAAAATCGTTCACGTCCTCGTAGAACTCGTAATTACAATTTGTGAACTGGGAGTTTGGCTTGTACCACGTGAACGCTGCATCTCATGCGGAACCAGAGACAAATAGCGGCACTTCCAGTAGTAAAATATAATTAAGCAGTTATTTCGTAATATTTATGTTTTAAAATTTGTGTAATTGGCTTTTGCCAATGTAGATGTCTTCATACAAAAGTAATGTGAACATAAAAGACATGCAGCACAAAGTTAGATATCTATGCTATCCATGTAACAACAAAGACTATAGAATACTTAAAGGGACTTTGGTAATACCAACCTAAAGAAATAATTATAAAGTTTAATAAAATCGCATTTGCATAGCGACTGTTACGAATTTTACAACTGCCAGTAACATTCTTTCACGCGGGTTCATTTTGTTGACTGTCACTATAGAAATGGATAATCCCCAATCCAAGGATGTGAACAGCACCGAGCTGAACGTCAAGTGTTAACATCTCGGAATTACGTTAATTACGACATGGCGTGAACCTTGCATTAATTACCGTTATTCTGAGATTACTGTATTCTACAGTCTTTGTTGTTACATGGATAGCCTAGATATTTAACTTTGTGCTTCGTGTGAATATGAATTTATATTCACATTACTTTTGTATGAAGACATCTACATTGGCAAAAGTCAATTACACAAATTTTAAAACATAAATATTACAAAATAACTGCTTAATTACATATTACTACTGTAAGCGCCGCAATTTTTCTCTGGTTCCACGTGAGATGCAGTGGTCACGTGGTACAAGCCGTAGCCCTCAGAAAACACCAAATTCACAAGTTGTAATTACGAGTTCTACGAGGATGTGAACACTTTTTTTCAAGTTGGTATCTCTTAATTATGATATGGCGTGAACGCACCTTTACACCTTATAAGGAATTCTCTGACTTGTATCACCTGATTCTGAAAATGTGAATGGCACCGAGTAGAACGTCATGAGTTTTCATCTCAAAATTACGGTAATTACGACATGGCGCGAGCGCAGCATTACACTCGGATTTAGCTGTGTTCATGCCATGTCGTAATTACCGTAATTTCGAGATAACAAAAACGTGACATTCTGCTCGGAGCTGTAGCACATGAATGTGCAGTGGTCAGGTGGTACAGCGGTCATGTGGTCTATGTCGCTAATTACGATTCATTGCGACTTTGACCTTTTGGAGGCTACTGTCATATATGTTCATACATCAACAGAATGTGGTTGGATTTTTTATATGTCCACACAGTTACGTTTTTTTAGAGACGAATTGAAGGCATCACTTCGGAACCCCGGAATAACATGTGGGAATAAAAATAAATAAATTAAAGACATTATGGCCACAAATTAAGAATAATTCGTACAATTTATTCCCCCCCCCCCGTGTTAAACTGTGTCCCTTTAACTACGGGCACAAATTAATAAACTGGGGGAACAAATTAGTACAATGTGGCCACAAATTAAAGGGGTCATATGATGCTATTTCAATTTTTCCTTTCTCTTTGAAGTGTTACAAGCTCTTGGTGCATAAAGAAGATCTGTAAAGTTGCAAAGACTAAAGTCTCAAATCCAAAGAGATATTCTTTATAAAAGTTAAGAGTTAACCACACCTACCTAAAACGGCTCATTCTAACACGCCCCCACATGTCTACGTCACGATGTGGGAAGATTTGCATAATGCCTCCCAAATGAAAAGAAGAAGAAAGAGCAACGCAACGTGTAAAAAGACAGTATAAGTCATTATAATCTGTAATTATGTCCCCACTGGATGCAACGAATGCCTCGTTTATAATGGGTTTTCATGTTTTTGAATCATCGCTCCGGCCTGACAGGGCATCATCACAATATGGCAAGGGGCGTAACATTTCTGTCTCACGCTTGAGGTATTCGGCCAATCATAACGCACTGGATAGCTGGCCAATCACAGCACACCTCGCTTTTCAGACCAATGAGCTTTGCGTTTCAGAAAGGTGGGGCATAGAGGAGAAACAATAACGTACAGTATGTGGAAAATAATGTGTTTTTTTAACCTTAAAACGCATAAACACATTTCATTACACCAAATAATGTTCTTTTTAGCAACATCATATGACCCCTTTAAAGATGAGGGAACTAATTAATAAATCCAGGGAATTCATTAATAAATTGTGGGGCTTTGTACATTATCTTATTTACACATTAGCTGGAATATGCCTGAAAAAAATGGTTTAGCTTGATTTGAGCTAAAAAAAAAATTAAAATTTTTTTTTTATAGATGTAGCAGCTGTACTTGCATAATTACTGTAGCTGCTACAGGGCATTAGTTTCAAGTGCATAGACTTGCCTTAAAAGTGATTTATAAGGTATGTTATTAAACAGAGTCCCTTGAAATTTCAGGGCGTTCATTTTCAGTAAACCTGAGTGAACTCAACCATACTAGACGATATAGTTCACCCAATATGAAAACATGGTAAACATGAGGCAGTTTAAGGTATAGTTCACCCAAAAATGAAAGTTCTGTCATCATTTACTCACCCTCAAGTTATTTCAAACCTATATTCATTTCTTTCTTTTGTTGAACAAAAAAAGTAAATAAAAGTAGCCATTGCCTTCCAAAATACTATGGAAGTCAATGGCTGCTGTCAACTGTTTGGTTAAAACATTCAATTTTTTATCTTTATCTTTTGTGTCCAACAGAAGAAAGAAACTAATTCAGGTTTGGAACAACTTGAGAGTGAGTAAATGATGACAGAATTTTCCTTTTTGGGTGGAACTGTCCCTTTAAACTGTCTCATGTTTGTCATGTTTTCATATTGGGTTAAAAAACTGCTTTAATTGCATCTTTTTTGCACACAATACAAGTGATTCTGTCTAACTTTTACTTCTGTGCTGCACTATAAAGACAGCAAGTCATATCGACTTGGAATGACATGAGATTAAGGAGTTAGGAAAGGTACAGTTTTCATGGTTGTCCACGGCATAATGGTAAATAACTCATACACTGATTTTGTAACTCAATGCTTAAATTCACATTTAAATTTTATGGGTGGCCCCGCCATCACAGGATCCCCTTGACGACAGATCTGAACTCAATCCTAATGGAGCTATGATATATTATTCTGTGGACACACACACACAAACACTCAATGTCCTTTGAAGTTTTTTTCATATATTTTACACTTTAATAGTATACAAAAACACATATGGGTGACGTAAACACAAATATGGACGTAAACCATTGCAATCAATGATTGTTTACAGCAGCAAAACCATCAAATTAAATAATTAAACAGTGATTGTAGCTTCAACTGACAGTTTGGAATTTTAAAACAATAAAATCACGAGTTGCCAAAGAAATGAAAACCTGATGGTGCGGATTTTGTTTTTGAAATATTGTTTCGTCTAACTTTGATAACATAGGAGGTCCTCCGTTGGAGGCCCATCTGTAACATATAAATTCGCAATGATGCTTGAAATTGATTTCAAGCTGGGTTCCTTCCGCTTACACTGTATTGTGTTTCAACCATTTAAGGCACCCCGTTATTAGTTACCCTCTCGGTGGACTGCTTCGGTAAATTCATAATCAATAAATTGTGGTTTAACACGCACAAATACACAGAACAAATACCTAAAGGACACACTACAGTTTGGCACAACTTTTAAAGGCAGAACAATATTTTTTTCCAAAGATCACAGATAAATAATGACTGCATTCCGACTAAGTCACATACTAAAACTCCTATCTAAGGGCTGACTTGCACATGTGCAGAATATTTTCTTTTATACAGCACTTTATACAGTACATCTAGGCACACACCTACATCAGAAGATTGCATTCATATTTGTAGCAAATGTTGGAACATAATCAAACTCTCAAACTTGCCATCTGAGAGTATTTCGTACGTTGTCGTCCAAGCTTAAACAATAACAATAAATTCCCAACTACATTTTATATTCCTTTCTTTGAAACACAGAACGAGCATTATGATATGTAAAATCTGATTTGAAAAAGCAAATATATATGATTGCACTCACTATAACAAAAGCAACACTTTTTCCAGTGTAACACACTGAATGAGACCTCACTGTTCATATTAGTCATTCAAAAGACTTCCTTATGCAGAATTACAAGCATTTTAGAAAAGTAATAAACAGTGAATGAATCATTTCATCTAATGACCCTCATAAATGTCAAAGAATCTTAATATTCTACACCAAAACTCACTTTAAGCTGTTGCTCAATGGATGTATCTAATTTAACATTTAAAAGTTAGCAGTCATAAACAAAACTTTTTTAAAATAATGGTTATTATTTCTTATTTGAAACCAAACTAACAAAGAACAAATCACAAGTTTAACACAATTACATACTTATAATAATTAGATAAATGTCATTATTGAACCTGAATTCCTTCTGATTCAAGTACAGTAAGTCAAACTCTCTTCCTCACGACTATAAAGCTTTAGACGCTAAGCATGTCTTCTTCCTAACACTGCGTGTCCATGTCTGATGTGCAACACTATGGAAGCCATTTCTGTCACATAAGAAAGAAAAATTCTGCTTTTGTAAATCTTAATTATAACATTAAAAGCCAAAATTATGACATACTGGCCCGGTTTCACAGACGGGGCTTAGCTTAAGCCAGGACTAGGCCTTAG
The DNA here is from genome assembly GCF_001515625.1 of Sinocyclocheilus rhinocerous. Classification (NCBI taxonomy): domain Eukaryota; kingdom Metazoa; phylum Chordata; class Actinopteri; order Cypriniformes; family Cyprinidae; genus Sinocyclocheilus; species Sinocyclocheilus rhinocerous. The sequence goes on along the minus strand of NW_015640445.1, from coordinate 621,871 downwards.
TTAAATTAAGATATTTAAGCAGCTTCTATAAAAATGCCATAGAAGAAAACATTACATGTGTGCATCTTGAGACAGAACAATGGAACTGACATTTTTTAAGATATGTCGGAGCAAGATATTTTCAGTTGAGACTTTCAGCTCAAACATGCATTTCAGTCTGGGACTAGCCTTAAGCCATGTCTGTGAAACTGGGGGACTAAGTCATAATTATGAGATAATTCAAAATAATGAAAAAAGCTGACATTTTGAGTTAAAAAGTCAAACTTTTGTCAGTCATGACTTTTTCTCATAATTTTGGCTGTCATAATAACTAACGTTTTATCTCATAATTATGACAGTATGTCACAATTTAGACTTTTTGTCAGTATAATTCATAACTTTGAATTTGATCTCATACTTTCGATTTTTTAACTTATATTTGTGACTTAGTATATGTCATAATTTGTCAGTTTTATGTCATAATTATGTTTTTATCTCCGTTTCAACTTTTTGTCATAATTTTGACTTATTTTGTCATAATTTTGACTTTTTATCTTATATGACTTAGCATGTCAATTTCAAATTTTATGTCAAACTTTCGACTTTTTATGTCATAGTTATGTTTATGTTAGAATTTTTTATTTTATTTTTGTGCTTTTTTTGCTTTTATTATTTTTATGCTTTTATGACCATTATGATTTTTTATCTCAGTTTTGACTTGTCATAAGTACGTATAACTTATCTTATAATTCCAAATGTTGTCATAATTATGAATTTAATCTCATAATTATGGCTTTTTTATCTTATAGTTATGACTTAGTATGTCATCATTTCAAATTTTGCGTCAAACTTTCAACTCTTTTTATGTCACAGTTATATTTTTTATGTTAGAATTATTTGTATTATTTTTCATGCATTCATTTTATGGCACAATTGAATGACAAGATTTTTTGTTTATCTCAATGTTGAATTGTCATAATTATAACTTACCTCAATTTCAACTTTTTTTTCATAATTATGGCTGTTTTCTCATAATTTCAATTTTTGACTAATCTCATAATTTTGACTATTTATGGCATAGTTTTGACTTTTTATCTTATAGTTATGATGTCATAATTACAAATTCCCAAAGCATTTTTTCTTATGTGGCAGAGATGGGCTTCCATACAACGATCCTGTTTTCTACACTCAGCCGTTCCATAAAGTTTTTATGACCGGTGCTAATCTTTGACATTTGACCCTTGTGGTGTCAAAGTAAATTCCACCCATTTGTTCACAAGCGTTGCTACCGCGTTCCTCTCTCAACAGTCCCTGAGCACTGGTTTCATTTATTTTACACGAGTATACACAATAACCGAACTCAATAAAGCTTTTGAAGTAACTTTTACAGAGACGTGTGCACTCAAAGATGGCTGGCTAAGCTGGTTTATGGATATACGGAACATACATCCGTATTCCATTAAAGTCCCTTTATGCTCTCCAAAAATACAGAGATACATATGCGATACTCTAAACTAAGAGGCAATACCGAAGCGCTAAAACAACGGCCACAACGACGGGCTAAACTTAACACAGTAGCAGAAATCCCAGACAAACGGCGAGCTCTACGAGACGTCCCTGATATATGGTGGTTCGGATGCGTGTGATGCAGAAGCAGCAGTTTGATGATCAGAAGACTACAAGGAGCGACGGAGCAGGCATCACTCGAGTCGGCCGGAATAAATGTCACATGCAGAGAAAATACGAGCCCTCTCCATCTATCCAGTAGAGCCACTCCATGCATCAAAACACAAAAAATCATCACTAGTTATACAAAAAAGCTTCCTGTGTGGGGAACATCTGGAAAAATAGCTACAGCATAGATCGATTTGAGTGACGTCATGAAGATGCACAGTGCGTTCGTTTCAGAGAGTAGTAATCACAAAGTCATAAAGGTTTTTTAAGAAAGCACAAACAAGCCATTCTCATGGGTAATGTGATAACAATGGGTTTATACAGATAGACATAGAGCGATATATATATATATATATATATATATATATATATTTA
>NW_015640445.1:610551-619653 GCF_001515625.1 Sinocyclocheilus rhinocerous | reverse complement strand
ATATATATATATATATTTATATACTTCCTAATAAATACAACTTGCTCTGTGCAAGGTGTGATGAAGATTTTGTTTCACATAGTGAAACCCAGTTGGGGAAGAGCATGCATTTGTCTATGTGCGAATGCCAGAGAGCTTTTGATGTCGCTGGTTCTTTCCTGGGGCTTAGAATGAAGGGGTGGAGTGCCTTTTCCCGGAATGCTTCAGCGATGACACTGGACAAAACACAAATTTACGGTTAGGAGGTCATAACGGCTCCACAGTACATTGCACTTTTAACTTTGGCTTTAAGGGGCAAGACTAGACGATGTACTCATTTATACTTACATGAAATATTCTATATTCTTTTACTCTGACTCAGCTAGAAGAAAGAAAAGAGGCCTCAATCAAACCAAATCAACTAATGACTACATTCTATAGGCTGGTAACTGTGGAAGTTTAATATCTTTAAATAATTAGGGATGCACCGATATTACATTTCTAATAATCTGATAATTATTGTCATGCTATGTCCAAGAACCAATAAATTAAGATTTATACTACTATATAAATGAAAAAGAAAAAAAAAAATGTAACTGCTAAAAGTGAATTTAGGCATCACATTATAACGTACAGTATGAAAATGGATATTCATTTTGCTGAAGATTAACAGTGTTATTGATTTTTTTGTGTGTTTTTAAAGATTTTGGTTTTAAAAGACTTTAAATCAAGTCAAGTCAAGTCAAGTCTGCTTTATTGTCAATTCTTCCACGTGTACAGCACATACATACAGAGAATTGAAATTGCGTTACTCTCAGACCCTTGGTGCATACAGATAACACTAACAGTAGAACATAAAATACAGATAGATACAGATTAAATATGAAATAAAATACAACTGAGCATATAAATGAGCACTAGATGACAACAAATTAAATTAAATATACAACATCAGCCAACGTATATACTACCTTTCAAAAGTTTTTAAATAATGTTTTAAATGTTTTTAAAGAAGTCTAGGCTTCATTTGTTTGAAAAATACAATAAAAACAGTAATGTGGACTTGTGAAAAACTGTTTTCTATTTTAATTTTTTTTATTTATTACTGTGGCAGCAAAGCTGAATTTTCAGCATCATTACTACAGTCTTCAGTGTCACATGATCCTTCAGAAATCATCACCAATATGATGATTTGGTACTCAAAAATATGTATTATCATTATTTATGTTGAAAACTGAAAACAGTTGTGATGCTTAATATTTTTTTGGAAAATTTTTTTTTAGGATTATTTAATAAATAGAAATCTTTTTTATCATTATAAATGTCACTTTTCACCATTTTGTGTACTTGCTGAATAAAAGCATTAATGTCTTTAAAATATCTCATCCAAAACTTTTGAATGATAGTGTATGCAAATTTGTAAATGTAAAAAAAAATATATATATATATATATAAAATCACCAATTTTGGCCGATAACTCATACAGTACCGTTCAATATCGTGCATCCCTATATATAAAAGCTTGGAAGCTTATTAAAAGAGAAATGGACTTTGGGCCTTTAACTGTTTTAATTATTACATCAGTTGTCAATGAGAGAATAGAAGTAAAGGAATAAGTAAGAAATAAGGGTAAAATGGCAAGCAAAGCCTTTGGTACTCACCCTTCTCTCTTCCATTTCGCATGTTACGCTCTTCATCCTCCAAACCGTCATCCACTGCAAAATTTACAAACAATAAAATTACCACTCAAATCAAGAAGTGGGTACTTAAAGGAGAAAAGTGAGTGTACAAGAGTACCGGAGTGAAGTTCTTTCACTAGTGACGACATAGTGTTTGTGATGGAGTCTGCAGCCACTAAAAGATCATTACGGAGATTTCTTGGTACACCTGGATGAAAGAGGATTTTTTTCAGATCACAATATCCAGAGCTAAAATATATCAATCCAAAATTAATTTAGCGACTTAAATTTCAGTCTGTTCCTCACTCAGAGCTATCATATGGCATTAGATGTCTTAGAATATTGTCAATAACAGTCGTATAGACTACAATTATGGTATTTTGTAGTGCTAAAAGCCCCCGTCTTTTTTATGGAAAAGATTGGTTTGGACATTCTTCCCCTAAACATCTTTTAATCCTCTTGTAAACTTGTTATGAATATCTTATAATCAATCATCTTCTAAATGTGTTCTAAACATCTTCTAATGCTATTCTAAACATGTTCTAAGCACCATCTAAACATGTTCTACACATCTACTAAACATCTTCTAAACATCTTTTAATCATATTCTAAACATTTTCTAATCATCTTCTAAACATGGTTTAATCATCTTTCAAACATGTTCTAAACATTTTCTACACATATTCTAATCATCTTTTAAAAACATGTTTTAAATATATTTTATTTATCTTCTAAACATCTTCTAATCATATTCTAAACATTTTCTAATCTTCTTCTAAACATGTTCTAATCATCTTCCAATCATGTTCTAAACATTTTCTAACCATCTTCTAACCATCTTCTAAACATCTTTCATTCATCTTCTAAACATCTACTAAATATATTCTAATAATCTTCTAAACGTTCTAATCATCTTCCAAACATGTTCTAAACATCTTCTAACCATCTTTAAAAACATGGTTCTAAAGATCTTTTATTCATCTTCTAAACATCTACTAAACATCTTCTTATCATCTTCTAAACATCTTTTAATCATATTGTAAATATTTTCTAATTATCTTCTAAACATGTTCTAAACATATTCATCTTTAAAAACATGTTTTAAATATATTTTATTTATCTTATAAACATCTTCTAACCATCTTTAAAAACATTTTCTAAAGATCTTTTATTCATCTTCTAAACATCTTCCAGATGTCTTCTAAACATATTCAAAACATATTTTAAACATCTTCCAAACATCTTATGTGGATGATAATGTCAATGCAAAGCTTGACACTTCTCACCCTGAGAGAAGGCATCCAGCACATCATCTCCGACCCGTGCCAGGCAGTCCTGTGGCGTGTGTGTGGGGGTTGAGCCGGCTGAGGTGGAGCGGATGGGCATAGGCATGGTGCAGCTGGCACTGTGGCTGGGAGATGAGTGGGGCGAACTCCCCGTCTGAACCTGTAGGAGGGAGATGAGGAAGGAGAACGCAAAAATTACACTAGATATATAACAACCTGAACCTCCATTGGTCCCTCGCTCCCCAAGAAACACTGAAAAAAAGCTACTACTGCAGACACGCCTATAGATATCTGATCTGTTTCTTTAGGTTGTAGTGCATACATCTTTGGCCTGAGAGCTCACTGAGCAGCATGCAAGTGCCATTAGAGAAGCAAAAGGATGGTAGAAAGGAGCCGCACTGTCCCACAGATTGATGCTGGGCCCGGGGCCTGTGGCCCACTGCCAGGCAGCAGATGGCTAGCCAGACTGCAAGCACATTAGACGTGAGGTGCTTAGCCCTGATGAAAGGAGAGCAGGTCTCTGATATTTGGCAGGGAGACATGCGGCTCGTGGTCCCACCCTGGGTCACAGGAACAAAGCAGCGGGACTTGACTGGAAATGGGAGCTTCATGTCCTCGTTATGAGGAGCAGAAGTGACAGAGATCACCCACAGAGAGTCTGCGATAAGCTCATGAGATAAACTCATGCTTTATTCTCATTAAGCAACCTGCACTTATCAGTCATTTTTAAAGTTTTAAAAATAGCAATTCTGTAAACACTTACTTATCATTACATCATTTCAAGACTAAATGACTTCCTTTCTTTTGTGGAACACAATGGACTGATGCTCCAAAAATGACAAAAAGAGTAGGAACGCACCCCTATTAAAATACATTAAGATACAGAATTATTTTCAAGTCACAGCCAATGACTAATAAAGCAATTTTGTCTAAATACATACAAAAATAAAGCAAATATAGTGAATGTAGGCATTACAGTATTATAATGTACATAGACTTAAAACTGCATATTCTTTTTTGAGATTTGCTAAAGATTACATTACAAGGTCAAATATAATCAAATATCTGTAATGAATTCTGAGTAAATATTGTCTATTTAATTTCAGCAATTTTACATACATATATCATGCACAAAGTTAAGATAAATTCAAATGAATTATCTTAAATTATTCATATTTTTAAAGATTAGCTGTGAGTGTTATATGATGGTAAAGTCATTATAACACTCACAGATATTAATTCAAACAATTAAGATTAACTGTGAGTGTTATATGATGGCAGTCAAATGAGTCATGAACTAATTTCATAAAAGTATATTTGTATAAGTAAAAGTATATAACAAATAAAGTATATATTTGTAAAAGTATATAACAAATATAAAAGTATATTTGTAGCATTTTCATTGTTTCCAGAGCTTAGTGGGAAAAAATCCCATTCATTTTCATTGCATGGAAAAGAGCAGCCTGAACATTCTTTATAATATCTAATTTTATGTTCCACAGAAGAAAGAAAGTTAGGGTGAGTAAATAATGACAGAAGTTTTTATTTTTGTCAGCAAACCTCTCCATTTTTCAGCGTTATGCAACCCGTTAATCTTTTACCTGTCACTTTCTTGAAAATGCCTGTTTTGTCATACACAATACATATGTTAGTTCAAACTTTTGCAGCTGTGACCCCGCATGTTTACTCCAGAATTGCAGAGCTGTATTAAAGGAACACTTACTGCCTGTTTCTGCTCTTCATCCTGTCAGCCAGAAGATGAGAGATGACAGTGAGTGAAAGCAGACACGTCAGAGAGACAGCGGTGGGAAAGAGAAAGGTGAAGAAAAAAAGAGAGGCAAAAGGTGAGCAAACAAATGAAGTTTTCATACATGCCGAGGGAAATAAAGAGCCGTACCTTCAGCAGCCTCATGAGACCTTCCAGCTGGACCATCAGTTCTCTCCTGCTCTCCTGCAGGGCCGACATGCGCCTCTCCAACTCGTCTTTTCTGTGCCTGAACCAAATGACAAACAAAATGAATAAATGAATCACCATATGAATCATAAAAATCAATGACTGCCAAATATACGCGACTTAAAGGGCACATATGATGGAAAACAGGATTTTCTTTGCTCTTTTGAAATAAAAAGCTCCTTGTACTATGGTCATAATGCAAAGCTCCCTCCACAACCCACTCATACAATTTATAAAAACTAAGTGGGAAAAATGGCTCATGCTATAATTGTATCGACTTCAGAACCAGGATATTCGCATATACCATTCTCAAAGATACAGTACCAAAAACAAAGCTTTTACGGGTTAAAATGATGACAGCTAATGGTAAAATGTAAAACTAAATTATGAAATCTTGATTAACATTAAAAAAATCATGACAAAAGTGTAGAATATGACCCCTTTCCACTCAAGTCTTTCATTAAATACATAGTACTGCTCAGAAATGCACATAATGTGACTAAATCTCCATGAAACTAAAACAAAGAGGGCAAAAACAGAACATAATGGAAATGTGCTCATTCATTCATCTAATGAGACCAACATATTATTAAGAAAACTAATTTGGCTCCTACATGCCCTCTGGTGCCTATAAAAGGTACTCCGTCTAAATGACTTGAATAAAGACAACAGGGAGTGAAATCCCATCCGGTCCATTTAAAACCTGTTATGCTCCTAACAGCCTCAAACGTTGTGAAACTCTCTGGTTAACTGAAGTTACGGCTAATTTAATGCTGAACGCTTCCTCTTTACAACTCTGATTAATACTACATCCATTCTGTTGTTTATTGTGCATGCGTGTATAAAGGCTGTGTGTGAACGTGTTTGTGTACCGCAGCAGTCGCAGCTCTGCCAGTAGAGTGGGGTTCTGCTGGGCTTTCTCTGGAGTGGGTTGAGAAGCCTGTTCATGTTCTAGACGCAGACGCTGGATTTCCTGCAGTATCTCCCTATATGCACCAAACACAGAAACCAAAATGAACTTCACTGGCACCTATTGAAAGCACTCAATTGTAATGTAACACAGTCTCATTAATCACTCTTGTCTTTAACAATATTATTATTAATAATAATAATAATAATAATAAGTACTATTATGATTACTATAATATAATAATAATAATTATTATTATTATTAATAAAACATTAAATGTTTAAATTAACAATATACTATATAACTATAAATAATAATAATAATATACATTATTACTATAGTTGTTAAATCATTTAATTGAAAATAATAGTTAAGTATTTAATTTAAATATTTAATGTTTTCATTGGTTGAGTAATTAAATATATTATCATCATCATCATCATCATCATATAATTTGGTTAAATGTAATTAATGCTAATTTTATTGTTTGAATATTCAAATATATTACAATAATAATAATAATGATTATTATTATATGATTTAATTAACTGTAATTAATAAGTGTTAATTGTAAACAATATTTAAATATTGAAATAAATTTTTGTTTGAATAATGAAATGTATAACAAATATTATTATTATTATTGTTATTATTATTACTGCTATTTCTGTATAATATAATTAACTCTTAATAATATTTAAATATTTATTTCAAATAATTAATGTTTTTATCAGTTGAATAAGTAAATATATTACATGATTACAGCATTTCAATTATCATTATTCTTTTACGGGACAGTACATATGAATACATAATTACTTATTTTCATTTAGATTGAAGAAATTGTAGTTCCATCGCAAAGCAAGAAACATTTAACTGTTTAAAAACCCCACCTGTTTTTATTCTCTAGTTCTGCGATGAGCTGCCTCTGTTGCTTATTAGCATCAAAGTTGAAACTCAGATCAGTTGGAGGGCATTGCTAAAAGACAAAATAATTAGTATTACTGATTATGCTCAAAACTAATTAGAAAGATGCCAATAAATGAACACATAAAAAAATATGCTGCCTAGTTATGGAGCATAAAAGCCAGATCTAGACACAAATTAATATTACTAAACATGCTGTTGATTTTCAATAAATTCCACACAGTAAAAAAGTGTCCTCTGAAAACTTCATCAACAAGGTGTTTTTTCTTTCCATTGTAAAGTATAGAAGTGTAATTTGAGTGTTTGTGAATTGAGCCTCACGGTGGAGTTGCTGGCCTCTGCTGCCAGACGAGCAGCATATCGCGCGATCAGACGATGTTCTTCATCCAGTCTGCTGGGACTCTCAAGGGTGCTACAGTCCAGACAGAGAGACAGAATAAGAAGAAATACATACAGCAGGAAGAAGAGAGACAAAGAGAGGGATGGAGCGTGAGACGGATGATGGCAGATGTGAATTCCAGAAATCAACACGAGTAATGAAACATCTGAGATGATAGATGACCATCAGGAAACAGTTTTGGGGAAGATACTCTAAAACTTGGCTGCTCAAGATATAAGATAGCTACTCATAGTTCAAAGCAGCTTAAGTACAGCCATGATACATAATTTCATTTATTTTAATACTATTATACTTTATTAATATAATATAATATAAAATACTCAAAATCTACTGGTCATTATACATAATATAACATTAAAATACTGCCTGATCTCATGACAAAAACGTACCTGTGGGAACGTTTTCGCAAGATGCGAAATATGTACCAATAAGTACATATCACTGCAGTTTCCAACAGAAATTAACACTAGAGGCGGTAAAACAGCGAGCACTTGTAATCGTTTTCGTACACAGTTATGATTATAGCTGCATATGTTTCGCTTTCCGGATGTAACAAGCTGGCTCGGTAGCTCAAGCCGGCACGGAAGTGGACTTAGGATGCGGAATCCCGTGAAAAACATGACTCGTGATGAAAAAGCTGAAAGATGAGAGATCGAAAAACAAGCTAAAACGGCATACTTGTGATTGCGTTTTTACGCCACATTCGCTTTTGTTCATACTATCGGGTAGGTTTAGGTGTTATTTTAAAACGCCACGGAGCATTAGAGTTATAACGCCACTCAAGGGACATTTCAAGTCAGAACTGCGGTGACACGTACAAAACCAACATCACATAAAACGTACCATATGTATGTTCATCTGCTCCGGGGAAAAACAAACAAACAAACAAACACTCTTTTAGCGCCACTCAGTGGACATTTCACATCGAATATATCACGACACGTACATGGCAGGACGTCATTTGCGTTTCGCGAAAAAGTTCCAACAGGTAAGTTTTCCTCATGAGATCAGGTTTTTAAAATAATATTATATTTTATCAATCTGAAAAAAATATGTATGTTTATTCAAATTTAGCAGCGAATTTTGAGTAAATATTTTGTAAATGTTTATTTGATTTCAGCCATTTTAATCGCTTTGGATAAAAGCGTCTGCTAAATGACTAAATAAATAAATAAATGTATTACACACAGTCAAGTATAATATAATATAATTAAATAAATTATAATATTTCAAATTGCTGTAGTTAAAATTAGTAAATATTTTGTAAATGCTCATTTAATTATTGCAAATTTATATACAGTACATTTGCTATAAAAGTAAATAATATAATATAATATAATATAATAATATAGCTACTCTGAAATCATGGCTTCCAAAGCTATAAGCTACTCATAATCTACAGTTTATGATATACATTTTAATATTAAAATAATATATTTTATCAATCTAATCTCATCTAATCTATTTTTATTCACATTTTGTAGTAAATTTTGAGTAAACATTTTGTAAATGTTTATTTAATTCCTGTGATTTTACAGACATTTGTTATATAATATAATATAATATATGTTCCAATTTTTTTTATTTTGAGTAAATGTTTTTATTGTTCATTTAATTACAGCAATTGTATACATTTATATACACAAAGTCAATATATATATATATATATATATATATATTGACTTTGTGTATATAAATGTATACAATTGCTGTAATTAAATGAACAATAAAAACATTTACTCAAAATAAAAAAAATTGGAACATATATTATATTATATTATATAACAAATGTCTGTAAAATCACAGGAATTAAATAAACATTTACAAAATGTTTACTCAAAATTTACTACAAAATGTGAATAAAAATAGATTAGATGAGATTAGATTGATAAAATATATTATTTTAATATTAAAATGTATATCATAAACTGTAGATTATGAGTAGCTTATAGCTTTGGAAGCCATGA
>NW_015640445.1:588702-610304 GCF_001515625.1 Sinocyclocheilus rhinocerous | reverse complement strand
GAAACTAATTATGAGTAAATATTGTTATATAATATAATATATCATAAAATATATAATATAATTTCAAAATTGTTCAAGTGAATTTTGAGTAAATATTTTGTAAATATGAATTTACTTACAGCAATTTTATATACATTTATTGTAGACAGATATTATTATATTTGCTTCCACATTTTTGAATTTTGAGTAAATATTTTTAATATAATTATATAAAATATTATAATCATATTATAGCACATTTTGTCATTTCTAATAATAATTTCAGCAATTTTATATAGATTACATTTTTTATAATTACATTAGATTCTTTGTAATATATCAGTATTAGCATTTTCATCCATCTAAAATCCTCAGAGCAGGTACCTTGTGTCTGAATGGATGCAGAGCGCAGAAGTGTGCAGTGAATGCATAGGCTCTGGTAGTGTGGCTGGCTCTTGTGTTATAGGGTTTGGCATATGGCTGGAGCAGATGACGGAGCATATGTTTTTCTTCCTCATTAAGTGCTCTACAATTAGGAGTGAATCACGTGCGCATATGTGTGAATGTGTATATACTGCGAGTTAGACACCACACATTTATCAACATGCATACGCTGCATTCATCAATCAAATGTAACACAAATATTATATCAGTCTGATAATACAATAGGATAATAAATGAGTTGCACAGATCTGGACTGCTGTGTCCACCGCCGTGACCTGCCTGAACTCTCACGCTCTCAGCGGAGTGATTCATTAAGAGGGTTGTTTTCATGCCAGACGTCTCACAGACAGACATGCTGTTTATAATAATCAGTGTCACGCTGAGAATGATCCACTGGAATCCACTTATTGATATGGCACCCTGACAGCGACTGTTAGGCCCTTATATTGACACTTAAAGGTGCTCTGGGTCATTTTTTCTCATTAAACAGCTTTACGCAAAGAAATAAGAAGCACTTTCGACAAATACGTTTACAATTATGTGCACTTATTCAAGATAAATACCAGTGCAAAGCAAGGGACTAAGAAACAAATGGGTCTTTCTTAAATTCATTAAATGGAAATATACCCCAGCAAACTTAATAATAATTACTTAAAGCGATAGTTCATTCAAAAATGAATATTCTGTCATTAATTACTCACGCTCATATTGTCCCGAACCCATAAGTAACCAAACCATAATAATAACGATAATAATAATAATAATAATAATAATAATAATAATGTTATTATTACATATAACATTATAAAATATTCAATTATATTAAACTGTATTTGAAGTATTAAACATTACTAAAATAAAATAATTATAAATAATATAATAGTAACAACAATACTACTACTACTACTGCTAACAATTAATAAAAAATAATTTATGAAATTATAACAATATTCATTTATTAAATTTGCATTTGAAATATTAAAAATATATTTACAATATTTTTATTCTTATTACTACATATTACAAGAATATTCAATCATATTAAAACTGTATTTGAAATATAAAAAAATTCTAAAATGAACTTACTATTATTTATTATTATCACAACATTACATGTAACATTACAGTAATATGCAATTATTAAAATGTTATTCCAAATATGAAAAATGTATTCCAAATAATAAATTACTAAATAATAATAATATATTATTATTAAAATAAATAAAAAACTAATAATTATAAATAATATAATGATTATGATGATCATTTATCATTATTATTACTACTACTACTACTAGAATGTTCAATTATTAAAACTGCATTTGAAATATTAAAAAATAGCTAAAAATCTAAATTATATTAATAATAATAGTTATTATTATTATTACAATATTACATTGAACATTACAATAAAATGCAATTATTACATAATTATTTATTAATACAGAAATATATTATTATTATTATTTAGTGCTTTTCCTGTGCTTATAAAAGTGCATCTAAACAAAACAAAGCAAACCAAACTAAGTAATAACACAATCTAAATTTTAAATGCAGACCATAACAATAGAGTCCCATGTGTGTGATTCACCAGCCACAAAATGAGTACAAGTGAAAAAATAAAACGTCCAAACGTGCAGCCCCTTATGGAAAATTAAAAATGGGTGCCACATAGTTTCCATGCTTCTTCTATACAGTCCAAAAAAAGGGGAAAATACTATCAAAACAGATCACATCACCTCAACTTTATTGCCAAAATAAAATTATATATGGTAACTAGAAGTGACAGTGATCTGCCATCCATGATAAATATTAACAAACAAACTACTTCATGTAGTTATTAGTTTGAATAGTTTAAGTCATAAGAATAGTCAAAGAGAGAACAAACAATGGCCATGAAAATCAAATTCTAAATGAAAAAAAAAAGTAAAATAAAAAGTACACTCTGACCCTTTTCAATCCAAAAGTGGATAAAGGACATGGAGAGCATATCAACACTCTCTGTACGGTGAGACTGATAGAGCTGGAGTCTATGATTTCATATCCAGTGACAGGTGGTCAATACTCACTTAACTTCAAATTAAAAACTCATTCAGAGCAAATGGAAAATGTTATTTCTGTTCTGGCAGCAAGACTGGCCATGACCCAGCAGATGATAAATTCTACACAAGGCCACTTGTCCTTGAAGGCCCGGCCCGGTAAATGAACGTGTGCTGGAGAGGTGCAGCATCAGCAGAGAGACTTGCTCGCGCTCATTGTCTCGCCTACAGCTCTGATGTTCCTACAAGGCCACGCAATTACACCCAAAATGACTTTGAGAGAAAAAGGAAAGTTTCACACATCTTGTTGCTGATGTTTTGAGAAGTTAGAGAAATCAAGGGCTGTTGTAATTTTTTTTTTTTTTTACATTTTCCTTCACAAATCAAACACACACACACACACTCATGTTTGTTTCTGTGAATTGTGGGGACTTTCCATAAACTTCTATTACATTTTTCATGACCAAACAATATTTTCTATCCCCTAACCCAACCCTAAACCTACTTCTTACAGAAAACCTGTTTGCATTGTTACACTTTCAGATAAACATCATTTACATTTTTTATTTATTTTTTCCCTCATGGGGACAGTAAAGACATTTATAATGATTTCTATTTCAAATAAATGCTGTTTAACTTTCTATTCATCAAAAAAAAAAAAAAAAAATCCTGAAAAAAGTATCAAGGTTTCCTTAGAAATATTAAGAAGCACAATAATAAAAATCTGCAAATCAGCATATTAGAATGTTTTCTGAAGGATCATGTGACACTGAAGACTGGAGTAATGATGCTGAAAATTCAGCTTTGCATCACAAAAATAAATAAATATAATCAAAATTTTAAATATAATCAAATAGAAAGCAGATCTTTTAGGTTGTGATAATATTTCATAATATTACTATTTTTACTGTATTTTTGATCAACAAAATGCAGCATTGGTGAACATAAGAAAATTATTTCAAGAACATTTGTGACCCTGGACCACAAAACCAGTCGTAAGTGTCAACATTGCAAAACACCAGAAAGTGTTATATGTAGAAAATGCTTCATATTTTGAAAACTTTTTCACTTCTTGTGCTCATTAAGGTAAGAGTGCTCTAATCTACACTTCATATGCCATGATGCTTTGCGTTCAGCTACTCAGGACTACATTTAGGCTGTGTAAAACCTGGAAAATAAGCCTTCTAAAGCAGTTTATGAAGGTCTGAAGGCACCAAAGCACATATGTGACCCTGGACCACAAAACCAGTCATAAGGGTCAATTTTTCGAAATTGAGATGTATGCATCATCTGAAAGAAAGCTGAATAAATATGCTTTCCATTGATGTATGGTTTATTAGGATAGGACAATGTTTGGAGATACAACTATTTGAAAATCTGGAATCTGAGGGTGCAAAAAAAATATCTAAATATTGAGAAAATCGCCTTTAAAGTTGTCCAAATTAAGTTCTTCGCAATGCATATTACTAATCAAAAATTAAGTTTTAATATATTTATGGTAGGAAATTTACAAAATATCTTCATGGAACATCATGATCTTTACTTAATATCCTAATGGTTTTTGGCATAAAAGAAAAATCGATCATTTTGACCCATACAATGCATTTTTGGCTATTGCTACAAATATACCACTGGCTTTGTGGTCCAGGGTCACATTTTAAAACATCTTACAGATCTGAAACTTTTCAAGCTTTTGATAACCAGTCACAATAGTGACTGTATAGAAGGTTTTAATTTATAAATCACTAAAAATATTATTGACTGGTGCATTTCCTGCAAATATGGAACAAAAATAAAGGGTCTCAATTAAATATGTTGTGTGTTAGTGCAAATTGTCACATGACCATAGAATGAGTAAACATGTTGATGGCAACAATTGTGACTTGTGGGATAATAATACAGTGCATTTAGCTATACACATACATCCAATTGCAGTTGTTAGTGAAGGTTACACTAAAATGTAGCAATGAAAAAGTTACAGTGAATATTGCACTAAATTAACATTTCAAATATTACAAATTACAATAAGAGTTACAATATTGATGTTGTAATACTGGTAGCACTAATATAAAAATTTTAGGTAACACTTTATTTTAAGGTGTCCTTGTTACACATGTTACATGTACTTACTATTATAATAACACTAAATTATGCATAATTACATTAAAGTAACCCTAAGCCAAACCCCAATCCTAACCCTAACCATATAGTAATATGTAGTGAATTAATGTTACTCAGTACTTAAATGTATAATTACACTGTAACAAGGACACCTTAAAATAAAGTGTAACCCTATTTTATAATATATGTTATATATTTTATGATATATAGTTTTTGATGCAAAATAGTAACCCTAGAATGTGATGAAACAGAGTTTAAAATAGCTGAGCTGAGATTTATAACAATTTTGATGACTGCAGAAATATGTTGATTCAATATACACGTTATCCCACCAGTCACAATTTTTCACACACTTTCCCAAAAAAATAATTATTGATTATTTCAAAGAGTTACTAATGACACATCATTTGGATATTTTCATGTCTGGGAAAAAATTTGGTATTAAACAGGTTATTCATCCAATCACCCACAACCTAATTGAACCTGTTGCTTAATGGACTGAAATAGTGCTAGAGTCCCCGTAAAGTGTTCTTTGCCAGATCACAGGAGTCTGCCGCATCCTCCATATAATAAAGAATTTATAACCGGCCTGAAAGATCGGGAATTGCTTTCACTACAGATTTTGTTGATGCACTTGCAGCTTTACCTGATTTGCATGATTCCTTTAGCGAATGAGGTGCTAAAACAATGCAGATAGCACGTGCAAATAAACGATCACTGGATCACCTTGGGCTGTAACCCAGCCTGAGATGCACCAAGGGTTCACAGACAGCAGCCAATTTCTCGATTGAATGCTTTTAGTAATCTGCGTAATTTCACCGGTATTGGTATTGACTGCTAAAAATCATCATGACTCAAATATACAAACATAATCAAGTGTGGCGGGTTGAACCCAGCATAATTACATAAGAATGCTAAGGAGCACTTCTTGTGTCCCTAACATCTCTATTTTGGCAGACTCCAGTAAACAAGAGTCGAGACCAGAATTAAGTGCATTATAATTCCGCATACATTTTTGGCGCCGCAGGCATTACCGGCACTTGACATTGTACTCACACAAACAATGTGTTGTAACGTAAGACTGTGATGTTGGGTGAAAGGTTCAAGCAGAGCTACTGACAGTCTGTGTCTTTGATTTCATAACCAGTGGCGCATTATTGATGGAAACGAAGATGAAACTAACATCTACAATCTCCCTCGACCACAGACCTCATTTAAATGCGTGGCATCTCCGATCGCCTGAGGTTAAAGAGTCGAGTAAAGTCAGCTCCTTTTAGACTGACTC
The DNA here is from genome assembly GCF_001515625.1 of Sinocyclocheilus rhinocerous. Lineage (NCBI taxonomy): Eukaryota > Metazoa > Chordata > Actinopteri > Cypriniformes > Cyprinidae > Sinocyclocheilus > Sinocyclocheilus rhinocerous. Next base: position 604,436 of record NW_015640445.1, on the reverse strand, counting down.
TGATCATTACGGTGAGGGACTTCATGTAGGGTTAAGTGTTTACCCGTCCATAGTCCTGCCTCGACGCTAGGCTATATTTAGAGCAGAATACACACAAACCAACCCCTCTCTGTGCAAAACATGCCACATCTGGTCCATTTAAGTGATTTGCCGTCACGACACGCGTCGCTCCGAGACTCGATGTGTTTTAGTATTCACCCGATATTAAGTACTGTCAGTGGCCTGACACAATGACAACATATGTAGCGGCTTACTTTCCAATATGTGTTCAAATGAAGGCATGCGGCACTAGAAAGCCTGCGAGGAACGGGCTGCTTTGGCAGCGGCTGTAAATAAACAGGGAATGGTGGATCTTATAAAGAGTGGGACTGAATTTTCGGCTGATGGAAATGTTTGTACCAGAGCTCACCAGTATAATAAAAAGCAAAAATGTTACGCAATAAACCGTGGGTTTCTGTAGGTATCTTTTCGAAAGAAATTGATCAAACCAGGGCGCAAATTACAGTATGAGGGAGTATAGAGGGTCTGATTCCACTAATGAAGTTTTGAATATAAAAGAAGTCAAAATAAAAGGCAAGGTTATTATAGTTAACAAAAATTAAAACCATAAAAAACATTTGCTACTTTTAGCTGAAATAACTTCTTTCATTCCCAGCTAGTTGCCAATGAAGCATGAAACACTGAGATAAAAATAAAAACTATATAAACATTAAAAAAGTGAATAAAAATGAAACACACAACAAAATTACTAAACCTTTTACAAAAATGAAAATGAAAAAAAAAAAAAACATATAAAACAAAAATGAACTAAATAAGAATAAAAACTATAAAAGTTTATCAATGTCACTAAAATAACAAAAGTATTTTTTTCTACATATAAGTGTACACCATATGTAACGGAGGCCAGCGAGTAGATGCTGTGCAGGTAAAACCTCACTCCCCTGATCTCAAGAGATGCACTAGTGACTGACGCTAGAGGCTGCAGTCTTTAGCCTCCTTGTTAGTGCGTCCGCCTCCCATGCCGGATACCCGGGTTCGAGACCCACTCGGAACAAGAACGAGGTGTGGCGGTGAGGACCCGGGAGAGAGGGGTTACACATATATATTATTTTAGTTTCAACAAATTTTTCAGAATGTACAACAGACATCTCCCCTGATCTCAAGAGACGCACTAGCGACTGACGCTAGAGGCTGCAGTCTTTAGTCTCCTCGTTAGTGCGTCCGCCTCCCATGCCGGAGACCCACTCGGAACAAGAACGAGGTGTGGCGGTGAGGACTCGGGAGAGAGGGGTTACACATATATATTATTTTAGTTTCAACAAATTTTTCAGAATGTACAACAGACAACAAACTATAGCAACAGTAATCTGTTTAGTTAATGAAAGCAAAATGAAAAAAACTGTTATATCTGTTTATCATAAAGTTGAATTTCTATAGCTCAAAAAGTAGAGCATGGCACTAGCAATGCCAAGGTCATAGGTTCAATTCCCAGTGAATGCATGATAATATATCTTTAATGCAATGCAAGTAGCTTAAAAAACATATACCAAATGCTTGAATGTGAATAATAAAAATACTTTAGTAAATTAAGATGCTTACAATGCTAGAGACAATTTTGGTTGTTTAAGAAAAATCTCATCAGACACTTCTGCCAAAACTTTGAAGTCAATCCCTCTGAAAGTTTTGTGTGTAATTCACACACTGCATCAAACCATCTCTTATAAATGCCACATGATGAAATACTGCTGGAGTGATGGCATGATCATTTTTCAGCTGCTGAAAACCTTTGCGTGAGAACTTGCCACAAGAATGTAAAACAAACTCTTATAACTGCTGTACTTTTTCACCACGTACATCTAACCATTATTTTCTTCATAAATCGTCACATAAATTAAGTAATCATGAATGTCACTGAATTTTAAAGGGACATTTCCACCAAAAATGACAATTCTGTCCTCATTTATTCACCTTCATCTCATTCCAAACTATATGTACTGTACTTTCCGTCTTCTGCAGAAGATATTTTTGAAGAATTCTCGTAACCAATCAGTTTTGGTTGGATAAATAAATAAATAAATATTTCAAAATATCTTCTTTTATACAGAAGAAAGTCATAAAGTTTTGCAACGACATGCGAGTAAGTAAAATATGACAGACAATTTTCACAACTACGGCTGAGGTCACATTTTATTTTAAGGTCCAGTTCTCGCCATTAACAAACTATGACTTTTGCCTCAATAAACTCCTATTTGCTGCTTATTAATAATTAGTAAGGTATTTGTTAAGTTTAGGTATTGGGTAGGATTAGGGATGTAGATTATGGTCATGCAGAATATGTGCTTTATAAGTACTAATAAACAGCCAATATGTTAATAATAGTCATGCTAATAAGCAACTAGTTAATAGTGAGTATTGGTCCCTATACTAAAATACCATGGCTGGGAAGATTTTCAGTGAATAACAACTTAAATTTCATTCTGTTACTCAAATTAAGTTATTGTATGGCACCGGAAGATGCAAAATATAGTTCTCAAGTCAAATCGACTACTTTTATGGTACTTCTTTCTATTGTAATTTCTGAACCTTTACATCATCTGTCCTAATTGACTTTTATTCTACGGAAAAGAGCAGCAAGAACATTCTACCTCAAATCTCTTTTTGTTTTCTATAGAAGAATGAAAGTCTCAAGTCTTGAGAGATTTAGAACGACATGAGGATGAATAAATGATGACAGAATTTCATTGTCGGCTAATCTGAGCCTTAAACTTCACGATGCTTGAAAGACCAAGTGACTACAAGCAAAGGCATTTGTCTTGGGAACCTGGGCATGTGTCCACAGCACAAAACAGAAAAAGCCAACCTGACCAGCTCTCTATTTACAAGATAAGGCTTTCGTTCCATCAGAGTTTATCTTCCGGATCACCTTGGGCTGCAGCCCAGCCCGGGACGTGCAGAGGGTTCGGAGACAGCAGGCCAATTTCTCGATTCACTGCTTTTAGTCATCTGCCTTTGAAAGGCAAACATTCAACCTAATTCTTCAGCGATGCAATAAACATGGAAAATATTCCGCCCAGAGAAAGATGCTACAATCTTCTACTCATCCGTGCGCAGCATAATTTCAAAACAAGCCATTTTACATAACAGGCTTAAGTGGAGGAGCTTAAAACACACACACACTCAATCAGCATGCAGACAGAAGCCTGTGTGGAGCGCTTACCTTTCTGAAGGTGTGGGCGCCCCGGAGGAAATGAGAACGGTATCGTTCATGTCGTTGGCCACTGGCCTCAGCTGACTGCAAAATCACAGAGTTTGAGTCAAGCCTAGACACAAACCTACGGATGACGCTCCAAGCTTTCCAAGCGCACAAGGGACATCAAACCGCTCTAAGAAGTGATGTTATTTTTGAAGTACACCCTTTGAGCGCACATTAAACTTCCTCATCATAATTGCCTTCCAGATGCACACGTTTTAATTTAATGCTATTTGCCCAAACTTAATTAAGTTAACAAGACGACAAAAGGGTTTGGAGGAATTCTAATTAAAAATCTCATCAGACACTTCTGCCAAAACTTTGAAGTCAATCCCTCTGAAAGTTTTGTGTGTAATTCACACACTGCATCAAACCATCTCTTATAAATGCCACATGATGAAATACTGCTGGAGTGATGGCATGATCATTTTTCAGCTGCTGAAAACCTTTGCGTGAGAACTTGCCACAAGAATGTAAAACAAACTCTTATAACTGCTGTACTTTTTCACCACGTACATCTAACCATTATTTTCTTCATAAATCGTCACATAAATTAAGTAATCATGAATGTCACTGAATTTTAAAGGGACATTTCCACCAAAAATGACAATTCTGTCCTCATTTATTCACCTTCATCTCATTCCAAACTATATGTACTGTACTTTCTGTCTTCTGCAGAAGATATTTTTGAAGAATTCTGGTAACCAATCAGTTTTGGTTGGATAAATAAATAAATAAATATTTCAAAATATCTTCTTTTATACAGAAGAAAGTCATAAAGTTTTGCAACGACATGCGAGTAAGTAAAATATGACAGACAATTTTCACAACTACGGCTGAGGTCACATTTTATTTTAAGGTCCAGTTCTCGCCATTAACAAACTATGACTTTTGCCTCAATAAACTCCTATTTGCTGCTTATTAATAATTAGTAAGGTATTTGTTAAGTTTAGGTATTGGGTAGGATTAGGGATGTAGATTATGGTCATGCAGAATATGTGCTTTATAAGTACTAATAAACAGCCAATATGTTAATAATAGTCATGCTAATAAGCAACTAGTTAATAGTGAGAATTGGTCCCTATACTAAAATACCATGGCTGGGAAGATTTTCAGTGAATAACAACTTAAATTTCATTCTGTTACTCAAATTAAGTTATTGTATGGCACCGGAAGATGCAAAATATAGTTCTCAAGTCAAATCGACTACTTTTATGGTACTTCTTTCTATTGTAATTTCTGAACCTTTACATCATCTGTCCTAATTGACTTTTATTCTACGGAAAAGAGCAGCAAGAACATTCTACCTCAAATCTCTTTTTGTTTTCTATAGAAGAATGAAAGTCTCAAGTCTTGAGAGATTTAGAACGACATGAGGATGAATAAATGATGACAGAATTTCATTGTCGGCTAATCTGAGCCTTAAACTTCACGATGCTTGAAAGACCAAGTGACTACAAGCAAAGGCATTTGTCTTGGGAACCTGGGCATGTGTCCACAGCACAAAACAGAAAAAGCCAACCTGACCAGCTCTCTATTTACAAGATAAGGCTTTCGTTCCATCAGAGTTTATCTTCCAGATCACCTTGGGCTGCAGCCCAGCCCGGGAAGCGCAGAGGGTTCGGAGACAGCAGGCCAATTTCTCGATTCAATGCTTTTAGTCATCTGCCTTTGAAAGGCAAACATTCAACCTAATTCTTCAGCGATGCAATAAACATGGAAAATATTCCGCCCAGAGAAAGATGCTACAATCTTCTACTCATCCGTGCGCAGCATAATTTCAAAACAAGCCATTTTACATAACAGGCTTAAGTGGAGGAGCTTAAAACACACACACACTCAATCAGCATGCAGACAGAAGCCTGTGTGGAGCGCTTACCTTTCTGAAGGTGTGGGCGCCCCGGAGGAAATGAGAACGGTATCGTTCATGTCGTTGGCCACTGGCCTCAGCTGACTGCAAAATCACAGAGTTTGAGTCAAGCCTAGACACAAACCTACGGATGACGCTCGAAGCTTTCCAAGCGCGCGAGGGACATCAAACCGCTCTAAGAAGAGATGTTATTTTTGAAGTACACCGTTTGAGCGCACATTAAACTTCCTCATCATAATCGCCTTCCAGATGCACACGTTTTAATTTAATGCTATTTGCCCAAACTTAATTAAGTTAACAAGACGACAAAAGGGGTTAGAGGAATTCTGATTAAAGCTGCAGAAATCCGAGAAGGCTGGGAGAAATAGGAGGGGGTGACACTGCAGAAGGTAATTTGTGTGAGTAAACAGTGCCACGGGATCCATCTGGACTCGATGCCCGCCAGTCCTCATGAACACACATGACCGGACCTTTCGCTTCATTTGATAAGGGTAATTCCAAAATGTTGATGTCATAAATCGCTTTTTGTCGACTCGCTATTTTTGGTTTTGGCAAACTGGTGGCTAATTCCTATTAATTCACAAAATCTTATTTGTACATTTTCATACAATCTGCTTGTTGTGACCCACTGATGGTGAGGTTTAGGGGTTGACCTTCATGCTTACTTTATTTCTAGAAATCGCACTTTTTTTGTTCAAATCACATCATATAAATTCATACGAAATCACCAAATTAAAAACTTCCCTGCCTTATATTACAATGTAATTTTTTCTGTGAAATTGTAAATAAAACAGATTATTGGAGTACATTTTACAAGAAAATACTATTTCATTCTTTCTACTTCAAAACTGTATGTTTAATTCAATGTATTGCTTACAGTTTCTTTGTAACTAATTGTGAAATTTGCTGTCAGTTTCTGAGTGAAAACTGTTTCTATACTTTTTTTTAAGTCTATTTCTTTTATGTTTATTTTTCCTATTTTTTACCTCTTGTTTAATAAATTTTCACAATTATTTCCATCATTTTTCCAGTTATTTATGATTAATGGATAGTTTTTTTTTTAAATAATCTGTTAAAAAACAATAAAACCTTCCCTTCCTTATATTACACTGTAATTTTTTTGTGAAATTGTAAATAAAACTGATTATTGAAGTACATTTTACATTCTCATTCTTTCTACTTCAAATGTTTGTGTTTAATTCAATGTGATATTTAGTTTCTTTATAATTAATTGTGAAATTTGCTATCAATTTCTGAGTAAAAACTGTTTCTATACCAATTTTATTAGTCTAGTTCTTTCATGTTTATTTTCCCTATTTTTTTTACATCTTGTTTGATACATTTTCACAAATTTTCCATAATTTTTCCCATTATTTATGATTAATGGATAGTTATTTTATTTTACAATCTGCTTCAAAATCAGAGTTTAGCACAACCTGAAAAATCTATATTAACTCCAGAAATTTCCATAACTTTTCAGTGACTTCCTAGTCTGAAATTCATAATTTTAAAATTCCCTGATATTCCCAGGTTTTCCATGAACCTTGCTCATATCTGAGGTGTTTGTCTACTGCAATCGAAAATACAATCTCTTTAAATGAAAGGAAACATCCAAAGAATGTCGTTCCTTAGTTCAGTCGCTCAGAGGTTCAGCGCATTAGCATTACTGAGACGTCCTAACGTTAATGTTCCCTGAGGCTGCTAGCATCATGTCACACGACTCGTGAATTGCCGTCGTATTGCAATCCGAGCAGCCGAGCTGTGGCATCCTTCTGAGACCTTGAAGGAAATAGTTACCAGCATCGAGCAAAGTGATCCAACACATGGCAAGCAAATCCACAACAACAATGCTAGACATTTACTATAACTGCATGTTAAAAACACAAAAGACAAATTTTTTAATTAGGAAAGCGCTTCTGTTCTATGCAATTACTCACTCACCTCCCGCAAGGCAAAGAGTGGCCGTCTGTCAAGCGGCGAGACGTAAGCGGTGACCGCTCTGTCCAGCTGCCTGTCCTGTTCTGTGCTCAACTGAAGGAGCATCTCAATGCACAACACTGCTGCTGTCTCCAAGGAAACCTGACAGTCACGTGACACGGTGACGATCCAGACACACTCTTACTCTCTCCTTTTCCCTCTCTCTCTTTCTCTCTCTTCCAGCCTCCCGGCTCCTCGGTTTAGATGCACGTACAGTACTTTCAGCCACTCAGAAAGACACGCTATATTCTTCCCTAAGAACATTGCAAATTCTCCAATCTTTGTTTCCAGCCACCCACATTAGTCGTAATCCAGAGCAAACAATCCCCTCTTTTCCAGCAGAGAGCTTCATTTACAACACAATTACTGAACACAATGCAGCCTACACAAAAACAATAGTCTAATACTTTAAGTGCAAATCTACATATTTTCAAAATTGACTAGTTGGCAGTTTTGTCTGAACTAGCTCTGCATAATTAGACTGGTTTAGATACCTAAGACATGCTTCATACAGCCATTTCCATACGTTTTTCAAGCCTATCACAAAGTTTCGAAAGAGCTGATGCAGTTACTCCATGCCGTTTAGTTGTAAACCTGTGTGTAAAAAAAAAACGATTATATACATTGTGGAAAGAAATGTCACCAAAATAGATAGACGCTAAATGGTACAACTGTTTAAAGGGGTCATGAACTGAGAAATCAAAATTCACTTGATCTTTTGATATATAAAAGGTCATTATGCTATAAAAACATTCTGTAAGGCTCCTGTTCTTGAGTTTAGCCCACGGAGGGCTCCTGTTCCTGAGTTTAGCCGACGGAGGGCTCTTGTTCTTGAGTTTAGCCCACGGAGGGCTCCTGTTCCTGAGTTTAGCCCAGAGAGAGCTCCAGTCCCTGAGTTTAGCCCAGAGAGGGCACCAGTCCCCAAGTCTAGCCCAGAGAGGGCTCCAGTCCCCGAGTTTAGCCCAGAGAGGGTCCCAGTCCCCGAGTTTAGCCCAGAGAGGGCTCCAGTCCCCGAGTTTAGCCCAGAGAGGGTCCCAGTCCCCGAGTTTAGCCCAGAGAGGGCTCCAGTCCCCGAGTTTAGCCCAGAGAGGGCTCTTATACCCGAGTCTAGCCCAGAGAGGGCTCTTATACTCCAGTTCCCACATCCAGCCCAAGGAGGGCTCCAGTCCCCAAGTCCAGCCCATGGAGGGCCCCAGTTCCCGAGTCAGGCCCACGGAGGGCCTTAGCGGTAGAGATTTTCCCCTAGTACTTTTTTGGGGGGGGAGGTTATAGGGCACCGGCCGTAGAGGCCGGGTCGAGTGCCGAGGCCAAGGCCACGGAGGCCGTTCTGCCATGGCCTCCTGAACTGTCTGCTCCGCCATGGCTACCAGAGCTCACTGTTCCACCATGGCCTTCTGAACTGTCTGCTCCGCCACGGCTCCCCGAGCTCCCTGTTCCGCCATGGCCTCCTGAACTGTCTGCTCCGCCATGGCTCCCCGAACTGCCTGATCCGCCATGGTCTCCTAGCCTGCCTGCTCCGTCATGGCCTCCTAGTCTGCCTGCTCCGCCATGGCTTCCTAGTCTGCCTGCTCCGCCATGGCTTCCTAAACTGCCTGATCCACCATGGGTCCCGGAACGGGTGGATGTCTCCCCATTGGATGTTGTGGGGCGCGTGGACGCGCCTTCTGGGAGGGGGGAGTAATGTCAGTCCTGTGTCTGGTGTTTTGTTCCCCACGTGTTCCGTGACCCAGTTTTCCCTCATGTTTAATTATGTTTATTGATCCCAGGTGTTTCTCGTCTTCCCCTCGTCATGTCCTATGCATTTAAAGTGTTTCCCGTTCTTAGTTTGCCATCCGGTATTGAATGTTCCCTTTAAAGTCTCTGTGTTTGAAGTCAACTCCTCGTCTCCTCGTTCCTCGCTCCGTGCTCCTCACAGTAGCGGTTTGTGACAAGTATGTTTTGCAATAAAATATTATTTCAGTCTTTCTACTTCAAAATTTCACATTTAATGTGTTACTTGCCATTTCTTGTACCATCAGTTTCTGAGGGTTTTTTTTGGGGGGGGGTTTCAGTGTAAGGGAAGGGATCCAGGGAGACCATCATATTTTGGGGGTCCTTTGCATAAAAAAAAATGGGAGAAAAAATCTTTAACACTGTCAGCACACTAAAAACACTCTGCAAGCTTCTTTAAAAAGACAAAATAAATCTACTAAATTCAACTAATCAACCTCACCAATCAACCAGTCAGTTATTGGACAACTAGTCAACTCTGACCCATCCTTCAGGCACAGTCACCTAAGCAAGCATACCACTGCAATCCTCCATGCTAGATTTATGGGATAAGTTGAGGTAGTATGGGAAACTTTGATGCCTTTCTAATTGGATATATCTCTCCAATCAATGTGCATATGGTGCAATATGATCCTAAAAATGTAACCCACTACTAACAGGTGCCACCCCATCACTCTTAGTCACTAGATACGGATTGTTCAGCTCTAATTTGAACCTCAAATGCTACATTTTAGCTAATCTCCAACCACTCAAATTCGTCAAGCAGATCAAACCAGGATGAAACCGTCTCCTAAACTTTGATTAGCAAACTCCTCTAGATTCAAAGCCAGAGACTGACAAGTCTTAGATGTCAGACGTGCTACAATGTAGATTTATTCATCCTGATGTTCTGTCCTCAGCAGAGAGGAAGGCAAAAATCACGCTCACATCTTTTTTATGAGGTCAAATGAATTACATCAAGGGCCGTTCACAGGCACTCATCTCCTCTGGTTAATTACAGTGAAGTGAGTACTTTCACAGAGCCCGAGCTGGAGAAATATGGAGCATCTAATATTCCGTCTCAGCTGAAAGTTATCAATGCATGTGCTGCCTTCCAGGCGGTTTATGCCTCTGGTTCTGGGCCCACGCTGCACATCTGCAGTGAAACATCAGTGTTATATGACCTTGGCTGTTTATATATCACTGTCTATTTTGGCTAATTTACATTAATTCATACAGATTAAGCAAATAAAAGAAAGAGGAACGGCATATGCACATTTGGTAAACAAGTTCCTAATGAAATAAACATGAAATCAAATCGACCTTATTGACTTTCTACAGTACATTCCTACAAAGAAGATTTAGTACATATTGGTATATTTCATTTTTCAGATTTTTACACCATAGTTGAAACAGGAACAAAATGTTTTCCCCCAAACTAAAAAGTATATATTTTAAATAAAAATAAATAATAAATAAAGACTATGCCACACTAGTTTTTAGAAGAAATTTTTTTTTTCATTATGATAATTTTCTTTTGTAAAATGTTTTACAAGAAAATACTATTTCAGTTTTTCTACTGAAAAAAACTTTTCTACTTCTACTACTACTTTTATTTCATGCTTAATTCAATTTGTTACTTGTTTGTTACATATTTCAGAATTAAAATTGTTTCTACATTTTTATTTTTTGGTTTTCAGTTTTTCATTTTTTTTCATGCTCTCAAAAACATTATAATGAATTTTAATACAGAAATTAAGAATATTTTCATCATAGAAGAGGTGTAATCAAGTCTTTTTTTCATGAATTGTTTTTTCGAATGATTTAATAGATCTGTGAGCGTCAATCATTGACCTATTTACCATACATACAACCCACGAACATTCTGTCAGTGGTTCAAGAAACGATATGCTTTGCGCCATCTTGTTTCATTTATATCCACTGCAAATTAGTCACAGACATCTGTCCCTGCTTATGGTTCAGCATGTCCTAAAGAACTCCATCTGTCAAACAGGAGAAGATCTGAAAGGCATGCCTTCATATGCCATCAGCTGTCAGAAAAACAACACTGCAGCAGTTTATCAAAGAAATTAATCTCAATCTTAAAACAACAACAACAAGGCTGTCCACAGAGTTCCTGGGTCTGTCTGATTCACGGGGCTGAGCAGACATGATTTTCCTTTTCTCTGACTCTGCCACAACCAATCAGAACGAGGCAGCCTGCAGCTTGTGACAGTGGGATGTGGAGGATCATGTTGATGGATGTCACCTTGAGGTCAGAGCCAACAGGAACACTATGCTGACCAATTGTGAGGGGCAGTAACAGGCAGTCAGACATGTTTACGCTGATCTGCCGGCTACCCAAAGAGCAAGAGATGATCATGACGGGGCAGAGCTCTAATAACGAGGATCCTGATTTGTATGATTTTCTGTTCCTAACCAAAACTCATGCAACTGATGACATATAGCTCTTCAATGCAGTATCAAATAATAGAAATCATGAGATTTTAAATAAAAAAATAAAATCTACCAGGAAGATAAGATATATGCCAAAGTGTAATATGCAGAGTTTGGAGTCATAAATAAATACATAAAGTGTGATCAATAGTACTCATTTGAAATACGTGATTGTAGCGACATCTCTGCAAAATGCTTGCACATTTTGCGACACTTTCAAGATGAAATCCGGTTCAGTTAGTGGTGCTAAAAGCCTGTTCAGATTTATCTGAAACAGATGAATGTGAATCTGACAATGTTTTATTATGTTGGATGTTGTACTGCATGCATCACGGCAGTTTAGTTTGATAGCGCTAAAAGGTTAATGCGCTGTTGCATTTGAAAATAACATACCACCTCTACCCTAAACATCAGGAAACATGAGTAAAACATGCATGCATTTGCTGAAGAAACCATCCCTTTTATCCTGCTTCAAGTCTTTTAGCTCTTTTTTGAGCTCATTTTTTAGTGACTCGTGACTCTGCATAGCAAATGCAATAATATACCAGGTGCGCTACCGAGCACATTTACTACATCAGAAAAGCCATACATATGGAGCTGGTCATGTAATGCAAATGTCAAATTTATTTAGTTCATAAATGCTGCACTATGTTAAAAGTGTTTTGAAGTCATAACAGTATTTTGCAAAGAACTGCTTAAAAACTGGAATAAAATTTGTTGGTGTTTTACTGCCTCTGTTGTTCATTTCAGCTAGAAACTAGTGAATTGTATGCATAGATAAATTTTCTGCAAAAATGCAGGCAGATGCATGTATTTCCAATGAGCCTAGGTTAGTAATACATGTATTAGCAAGTACAACTATTAATAGATTATGACAACACCAATGAGATTTATCACAGCAGAACCACTTCCTTCAATACCCCATAAGTCCATAAAAGTGGCATTGTAACATTCCAGAGTCATAGTAACCAGCAAACACTGGAGGCTTGAGATTGATTTAGCACTAAAGAGATTGTGTGGCCCACAGGCACCTCAAACTACATTTAGATAAGTTGAGAGGACATTATGTGACAGAAGGGGAGAAATCGAACAGCTGAGTATTCAGAGTGCATGTTTACTGTCAGAATGAACCTCTTTCTTACTTTTTAATATGTTAATTCTCTTACTGTAAGTGATTTATCTGTGCACATTACAGGGGGAAAATGTATGTCTTTGTAGTCTTTAATCAAAATGTGCTAACTTGCTCAACCTCTGAAATGATTTTCCTTGTCACTTACATAATTTTCTCATTTAAATCCTGATTGATTCTGAAATATGTCACATTACAGAAGTTAAATGGGTTGCGAATGCCATTTCATGTCTTTAAATGTGTGAAAACGTGCACCGCATTGTAATCAAGGTCTGATATTCATCTATTCTAATTCAACACTTTCATATCTCTAATTGTTGCGTGGCCAATTAAAGCAAGCATTACAAAAGTCTCTTACTCTCTTTATCCCTAAATAGAAAATAAATTTCTACAAGTCTTTCACACAAGGACTATTTGAAGCTGATGCTATTCGAGTGGTACAAAGGGATATTTCAAGAGCAGTTTTAATTGCTTAGCAATCTGAATTTGGGAACTAAAAATAGACGACGCTGGCAGCTGAACACGAGCTGGCAAATGTGCCCTTTGGTCACAGTGAGTTCAGAGGCAATTTCATCATTAAATCTGAATCTATTCTAGGTGGTAATAAGATGGAAAACTTTAAACACTCTTTCATAAGATGTATTATTTCATCATTGATTTACACACATTTAGAATTCAATTTAAAACAGATCTAAAAAAACATTTAAACACATATTTGATCTTAAATATGCCTCAAGGGATCTCACATTTTGCGTGAAACAGGATGCACGTTTTAAAGCAAATGGAGTTTAGATGTTAAATACGAAGTACAAGATCTGCATGTATTCGTAAACCAATATGTAAAAGCACAGATTTAATGTGTGAAGCCTTTGAACCTTGTAATTTAAAGATATTCAGAAAATATATAGGCTAAATATCTATAACTTTTCATACAAAAAATACCATCAAAGTCAACACAAAAAATTAAATGCTACAGATTATGCCAATAGCAGGAATAATAATAGCAGACAACTTAAAAACTGGCATTAACTGTCTTGAAATTTATTACTGAAACTAGTGAATGTTACACAAGTGCTGCTTCATAAGTTTTGTGTAAGTGCGAATGTCCCTTAAAGGGGATGAATTTATAAACCCATCATTATAGAGTTTTTCTATGCCTAAAATCTTCTCTGCAACGCTGCATTTCTTAATTCATTCCCATTGTCAATAAAAATATTAAAGCTAAATAAAAAATGTAAAAATAAAATCTAGACTAGTTTTCCTCAATAAGTAAATGCAACTAGAAATCAAGAAACGTGCATGATTCTACCAAGCAGCAACCTCCCGCTCTCTCTCGTGAAGCCAACACGGAAGTGACTTAAACAGTAATTCATCAACTGGCCGCTAGAGGCTGGCTGCAAAAGGGAGTCAATCCCATAGACTCCCCATGTTAAAATGCCCAACTTTACAGCAGAAAAAAATATGTTTACAGCCTGGTTCAAAAAATGATTTTGGTCTATATAGCTAATTTTGCCCTTCATGACAACTGTGAGGGGGGTGAATTTTTTTATAACTCATCCGTTTAAATTATATTAAGCCTTAAAGTTCTGCATAATTAAGGGCGTGGCCACTTGAGTGACAGGTGGATTGCCGCTGCTGTCACCCCCATCGAGCTAGGTGGGCGTGGTTTCAACAACCAGCTCCCGCCTCTTTGCCCATCTTCGATTATTCGGGAGTGACGCGCGGTGACGCACTGCCAAGATGGCAACGGCCGCCTCCGCCCACTCTTCAGCTTCAAAAACTCTCTTCGGAACCCTACGGGTGACGTCACGGACACTACGTCCATGTTTTTATACAGTCTATGGATTCTACATCCAAGCCACTAGGAGTCAGTATAAAGTATTCATATAATATAAAATATTCATTGTTTATGAAGCAGAAACTAATTATTGCAATTGTAATGTTTATAGTAGACCATATAGACAAGGTGTTGCGTCATTCGCAACATATTATTTTTTTTTTGTAATGTGGCATAATAAGTGAAACAGGACAAAATTAACCCCCCCAAAACTTAATTTTAATCCACCAGAAATTGATTGGATTGTGAAAATATGCATTTTATACCAGAACGGTGATTGGCGGCTGGGGGGAAAAAGGTTAAAAAGTAAAAGGTATTCATGACATCAGTTAAAAAGTAAAGTCATTTCAGAGGCAGAGAAAATGATTACATTTAAAAACATTTAAAAAAAAAACATGAAATGATGTGCAACCTCGTTCAATAAGACCAGGAATGTTATGTGCATTACAAAAGTAATCAATTTTGGTATTGATTAAGGTGACTCAAAAATAAAGAAAAGTCCAAAAATATGTTCAGTTGTCTTGTTGGCAGTCATCCACCATCCTTTGCTTCAGACAGAAAGGGTCACAGGAAATGTCTGCGAGAAGCATTTGGTTTAAAAAGCTTGTATATCTCTATACAGATACAGAGCGGGATCCTCGAGGGGATGCGCCTCAGGTACTATCAGCGGCCTCCATTGCATTTAAAACTCCATCCGTTTTAGTGCAGCTTTTCTCTGCCAACTCAGAAATGCCACTGGAGCATGACTGTGCACTTCAGCTATTATTTTAGTCCCCACAGGAGACCGTCTGCCTGCATGGGATCTAAGGACTTATTAAAGCTTATTTTTTACTTCACATTTTTTCACTTCATAAACAGCACCATGAACTTTGATTGGACTGCTGTGATGTTGGTGACATGTCTTCCTCAAGGTCAGATTTTAATGCTGATCATCAATGCACAATATTGAAGTCCAGGAATTAAATTTATTAAATGATGAATTTAGCATGTAAAATAAAATACTATTGTTTTTTTGTTGCTGTTGTTTTATAAATAAAATAAAATAACTGTTTTTTACTTTAATATATTTCAAAATGTAATTTATTCCTGTGTCAGCATCCATTACTCCAGGCTTCAGTGTCACATGATCCTTCAGAAATCATCCTGATATGCTGATTGGTGCTCAAGACATATTTCTCATTATCATCAATGTTGAAAGCAGTTGTGCTGCTTAATGTTTTTGTGTAAACCATGATAAGTTTTTTTTTCCAGGACTCTTTCATGAAAAGAAAGTTCAAAAGAAGAAAAATTATTTGAAACACAAATGTGACCCTGGACCACAAAACCAGTCATAAAGGTCCATTTTTTGAAATTGAGATTATACATCATCTGAAAGCTGAATAAATAATCTTTCCATTAATGTATGTTTTGATAGAACAATATTTTGGCCGAGATACAACTATTTGAAAATCTGGAATCAGAGGGT
>NW_015640445.1:586280-586471 GCF_001515625.1 Sinocyclocheilus rhinocerous | reverse complement strand
GTGACAGACACAGTGATGAATATGTGTTTGCAGTACACAAGCCACGGTTAAGACAGCTGACTCCACTGTGATGTGACCCTGTCTCTTTCTCTCGCTCACACACACACGCGCGCACGCACGCACACACACACACTATGTCCCTATTTGTTTCTCTGTTTTTGCCACGGGATTGACATCCCGTGGTAAACTAG
>NW_015640445.1:571655-586155 GCF_001515625.1 Sinocyclocheilus rhinocerous | reverse complement strand
AATCAGCTTGTAACACTCCAAAGAGAAAGGAAAACTTGAAATCGCATCATATGACCCCTAATGATTTTTGGCATAAAATAAAATCGATCATTTTGACCCATACAATGTATTGTTGGCTATTGCTACAAAATATACCCCAGCGACTTTTTTTCATGACTGTTTTTGTGTTCCAGGGTCACAAATCTGTAACATTATAAATGTCTTTACTGTCACTTTTGATCAAATTAAAGCATCATTACTGAACAAAAGTATTATTTCGTTCTATAAACATACATTATTATAAATGTACTATTAATTTTTGATTACCCTAGTAAAAGTATGTGGGGGCGTGTTAGAACGAGCCGTTTAAGGGGGCGTGGCAGAGTCTTAACTTTGATAAAGAATATCTCTTTGGTTTTGAGACTTTAGTCTTTGCAACTTCAGGGATCTTATCTATCAGCTTGTAACACTCCAAAGAGAAAGGAAAACTTGAAATCGCATCATATGACCCCTAATGATTTTTGGCATAAAATAAAATCGATCATTTTGACCCATACAATGTATTGTTGGCTATTGCTACAAAATATACCCCAGCGACTTATGACTGTTTTTGTGTTCCAGGATCACAAATCTGTAACATTATAAATGTCTTTACTGTCACTTTTGATCAAATTAAAGCATCATTACTGAACAAAAGTATTATTTCGTTCTATAAACATACATTATTATAAATGTACTATTAATTTTTGATTACCCTAGTAAAAAATCCTAGTTGTTTCAATTTAGCAGACTTTAAATATACCAGTTTATGCCAAAAGTATTTTTATTAAGCACATAAATATGTAAATGTATTTATAGTATACTTAGCACAAAATTAATGTATTTCAAATACATATTAGTATATTTTCACTAAGGTATTTAGCACATATTCATTGATTAAAATGAGATGTCATGATAAACTAGACTAAAATTGATGAATATAACAAAATATTGACTAAATTAAAAGACAAAAACTGACTAAAATGAATTATCATGAGGTGCAGTCTTACATGCTTTACTGCTGTTCATTTTCCTCACCCACAGTTCAAAAACTACAAGCATGATATTATAAAATCATGCGATTGTTCTCCGAGCTGTTAATACTTTATATGGGCTCATAATCAAATAACGCTGGTACTTTATCAGCAAAATAAATGAACACAGTAAATCTGCTACACTTTCCCTCCAGAGGAGGGCACATATGTTCTGCAGTTTTATGTTCATGTGTCAGTTAATGAAAGTACTTATAGACCAGGGCCTGTTCCTTAGAGCGAAGGTCTGGCAAGATTGACTCAGCTCCCCGATATTTATAATTCAGTAAACGAGAAAACTGTACCCATATATTTCTACACACAATATCTTTCTTCTTGGCATTTCCTAATTACATTTCTTTCCCATGACAGATCTGCAGATCAATATTCGCTCTCGCTATAGAAATAAGAATCAAATACTGTGGAATTTCAGACAAGAGGACGTGATTACAATTACAACCTGATTGTTATATAAATGTAAAGAAACAGTATCGAGAAACAGTAACACCTTATAAAGCCGTAAGCCCCGTCTGGATCAACTTTGCGTTCTTATGCTGTAGCAAATGCGAGCTGTTTGTTCAAAGTTCCTCAGAAATGCAGTGAATGAATGGTTTGGAATGTATATGTCGTACAGAGCTGAGATAGCAGAGAGAAATTGGATTGGATAAGCACTCTTACGTGGTGTGTGCGAGGTCCTGAGGTCTTTCCGCTGCCTCTGGGAACACAGGGTGAGGCGGCTCTCCCATCGGCATGCAGCCCAGAGATTTACTGATGGCATGGCTGAGCTTCTTTGCTGGAGACTTCTGTAAAATGAGTGAAAAAAATCCCGCAAAGTTCAAAATAAATACTAAATACAATACCTTACATGTACTTAACTAACCAAATCAAATGCAATTCAAATATATGCATAAAGAGGGAATTAATGCGCATTTATTCTGTACATAAAAATCGCAGACATACTTCCCATGTGATGCTAGAGCATTTTATATAATTTAATGGAGAGATATATGTGATACATTTCATTTAAAGTTAATGAAAAAATTTCTTTGATTCAGCAAAATCCTTGCTCTGTGGTTAGAAAAATAAATCTTTATCGAGGTGGTAAGAATGAGGGGGGAAAAAACTCTTATAATTGGATTTGGGAGGCAGTGCGAATCCTTTCCCGAGCTGTGATTTCTAGCAGTGTGACTGAGCTTTGGAACAACGCTTGAGTATTAAAAATGTAATCAATATAACTCACTCGCTGTAAAACACGAACGAAGAATGACGTTTAACAGGAAACAAAAGACTTGCTGCTCATCCATCCCTCACTCATGGCCAAACAATTCTGCTATTGAACACATACACTACTGTTCAAAAGTTTGGGGTCCTTATGATTGCTTTTTTTTTTTTTGGAAAGAAATAATTACTTTTATTTAGCAAGGATGCATTAAATTGATCAAAAGTGACAGTAAAGTCATTTATAGTGTTACAAAATATTTTTCTTTCAAATAAATGCTGTTCTTTTGAACTTTACACTGCCGTTAAAAAGTTTGGGATCAGTAAGATTTAAAAAAAATTTTTTTTTTTATGGAGTATCTTATGCTCATTAAGGCTGTATTTATTTGATCAAAAATACGAAGAAAAAAACAGTAATATTGTGAAATATTATTGTAATTTCTAATATTGGCTTCCTATTTTAATATGTCCAGAAATTTCTTCGGACAAGAATTTCTGTCAAACCTTAGACTGCATAATTGAGATCTGTTGTGATTAATGACTTCAGTTCTGGTCTATTGCTCTAACAAACCCACTGAACACACTGAATATAGTATATGAATATGAATATACTGTATAAGTATTCTAATCATGCAACTTTATGTTTTGTTTTTTTTCTTTTGTCATTTTAGGGCATTTTAAATCATCATCGACTTTCATTATAAGCTAAAGATCAGCTTGAATATTCTACATAACATCTTCTTTTGTGTCTCTTGGAAGAAAGAAATTAATACAGGTTTGAATGAAATGAGGGTGAGTAAATGAAGGCTGAATTTCCATTTTTGGGTGAACTAACGCTACATACCCATGAGGAGTGCTCCTTCATCTGGTGCTGGTTGCTATGGGGACCACTGGCATGACCACGCCAGAAGCAGCTCTGACAAAGCTGGTAGCCATGGCACTGCTGGCAGCGGTAGCGGAAACCCATCATGCTCTCACTCTGGCAATAAGAACATTCCACTGGATGGAAGACTGCGGGACAGCAGCACAAAGGCTCTCAGACAGTCACAAACCGCGTTTTAACTGAGCCATATTTTGTGAGCGAGGTGTCCAGACGCAGTGGGTGATGGGAAATAAGATAAAAAAGCCACGTACCATTCTCTACATTAGCGAGTCGGTGCATGAGAGGTAGCCATACGAGGCACTGCGGGGGTGGATCTGCCATCAACACATCCAAAAACGTATTCAGCAAGATCTTCTTCTGGCAAAGCACAGATAAGACAGTCTTAGTGAAAGCCTCTAAGACTCCCAGACAGGTTGAATGAGATCCTGATCGTTTTAAAGGGACTCTTGCTGCTATTTGAAGCAGATTAGTGTACTCACCTGCTGAGGAAAGCATGTCCTCACAGAGTGCTCGGTGTAGCCAAATGACGGCCCCTCGAACACCGCCGTGGGGAGCTTCAACACTTCCCTCAGGAACTGGTCAAATTTGGCAAAGACCATCACCCCATTTGAGTCTGATATCTGGGAAAATATATCTGAAAGAGAGATGAGTTATGTTATCCCTAGTAAAAAAGTAATATATTAAAAACACATTTATTTCATACTAAGTATAGTTCAAATCTGTTAACATATTTTGACATATCACTTGAGACTTAATGATATAAAAATTATAATTAAACTTGTGCACAATGCATATTTCTTAATATTATGCCTGAAATGTGTATTAATATCACTATTAATAAGGATTGTATGATCTCTGTACAATATCGGTCTTCAAACGCAAGACATTTAAAGTGTACCTGAAGTATACTTGCAATAGTTCCACTTTAGCACAATCAAATATACTTCAGCATATCTTTAGATGGACTTCAGCACTACTTCCGCACAATTAAAGTTTATTAAGTAAGACCTTAAATATACCAGTTTAGTTTACCAAAAGTACAATTGCAGGGTATTTTCATTAAGTATGTATGTATTTTTATTAAGTATGTACCGGTAAATTTATTTTTAGTATACTTAGCATGAAATAAATGTATTTCGAATACATTTTAGTATATTTATTTTTCAATTGGGTTGTCATGGATAAATATTTAAGAACAAACTATTCAGAACGAATGCTTAATTTACATATTATCTATAATGCATAAGGAAGTCTAATAATTATCATTAATCATCACCAATAAGAATGATAAATTTATGCTCGTTGTTGTGGAGCTATAAAAGAAATTACAAATTTGCATCCCTAAAATTTACAAGTTGTAACTATAAAAAAAAAATAATAATAAAAAATAAAATCCATGAAATGGAAAACATATCTGGGTAAAATACATTATTATTTCACAAAAAAATTCCAAGCTAATGTGATGAATTGACTTTTGATTGGTGTATTTTCATCAAACGATGCAAAAGTATTCTGACCAGAACTGTCTATACAGCTAAAAGACACTTGTGGGATGAAAACACATTACTAGTATTATTATTATTACTATTATTATTATTAAATCTGAGATGCCTTTTAATAACTTTAAATGAGTATCCAGAAAACATTTTATATGTAATTTTGAGTATAGTACACATTATGTACAGAAGAGGGAGCCAAACCCTCAGTGAAACTTTTTGGCATAACAGCCCTTTTTGTATGTTACTTTAAAATAAAAGCATGTGTATATAAAATAGACTTAAATACACTTATTTCATATTATAAAACTTTGTATGAGCTTACAGTCTTTAAAATTGAGTAATACTGACAGTTTAGCAGAGAGAAATGTAACTATTTAGCAAAAAGAAGACAGCAAAATGACTACTTCCATAGATTCAATGCTAATCAACAACAATTAAGCCTTATACATCATATGAACTCCACTTTATGACAGAAAATATCTATTGTGTCTTTGTAAAATAACTGCTGAATAGCTGTATTATAGGCATGATACTTACAACGTAATTTGTCCAGTATTTTACCGCCACACATCGTAGCTAGCATTGCCTTCATAGCAAACACTGTGAGCTTCCCATGGCCTTCACTGAAACACAAACAACACATTATCAGAAGACGTGTCATAGCAATCCTAAGCCATAAAATTCTGTAAATTACATGTTTGGACTACACCAAATTTCGTACTCTTATAGACAATCTTTTGGAAATGTATGTGTAAACAGAATATGTACATAATGTTGATATTGTTACAAGGCCCACAACCTGAAAGCCAAAACTTATTATTATTATTCCCTGGTTTTTATGGGTTTTAATTTGAAAGTAAGTAGATATTACATTAACTATGTTTTTTCTGTACCTGATTTTGTTTTACAGTATATATGGTAAATTATTCAGTTGCTAGCTACATTTTGCAACAGGCAAAAGTGTAGAATGACAAAAAACTACATCACCTTTTTATTCACATTGTGCATATGAAGCTAAAATGTCCTCTAGCTAATTTTTAGTGTTGAAAAGTCTGATTCATTTTAGTGAATTGGTTCGTTTGAACAATTCATGTAAATGAACCAGTTCAAAATTGACTCACCAATTCATTTCATTCATTCAGTCCCTGTGCACCATCTTCTTTGTGTGTGTGTGTGTGTGCGCAGGGCCGTTTCTAGCCAATTTGACGCCCTAGTGTGTGTGTGTGTGTGTGTGTGTGTGTGTGCGCGCGCGCGTGCGTGTGTGTGTGTGTGTAACGGTTTGTTACTTCTTGACTTTCATTAGGTGTTGATGTGTTTAGCTTAAATTTTAAATATGAAAATATTCGTGCAGCAAACCATAATTGAAATTTCTTTGGAGCCATTGTGCCATCTGTGACAATGATGGCTTATCAGGATCACCTGCTGGATTCTCAAAAGTATGTGAAGGTTACGCAATAGAATTTTGTTGTATTGTTGAAGTAAACATTGTTGCAGTAAACTTGCATGACGTTCTTTAATGAATGATTTATTGGTTTTACACCAGCCTGTTATTGTGGGGACATTGTCTTTACAGTCAGAAAAATCTTTCAGGTTCCACAAATTCTTTGGTTTTCCAGCATCTTTTGCATATTTGAACCCTTTCCAACAATGACTGTATGATTTTGAGATCCATTTCTTTTCACACTGAGGATAACTGAGGGACTCATACGCAACTATTACAGAGACTTGTCACAGCATTTACATATTATTGCTCTTTTGTTGGTTGTCATTGCTTGTATTGTCCTCATTTGTAAATTGCTTTGGATAGAAGCATCTGCTAAATGACTAAATGTAAATATATATATATATATATATATATATATATCAGTCATCTTATACGTGGCCAATCTAGTACGCTCTACATAGGCAGCAATACTGATGCAAGAAGAAAATTTGGGGGAAAATTCTCAGTTTTGATCATTTTAAACTATTTTTATATTTTCTTCTTTTTTTTTCTTCAGTTAGATCATCACAATGCACATTAGCAAAATTTTGGTGAAATCTTATATGCATTGTCTATTAGTCAATAGTGCAGCTATGTATGAGGCACAGCTCACACAGAAGACACTTTCAGACCAAGCAGCTTTCTCTGCGGGTCAGAGCGCTGAATTCATGTGACCAACGTCAACCCGTTGCAAAATCCTCAATTGAAATTCCAGATCCGAGTGGATATCTATTGAACTGACTGGATTTTGCTTGCGAATCGGTAAATGTGACTGCACTTTTAGAATTTTGCAATGTAATTAGGTTGCCTACCTTATAGCCTCAACCTTATTAATGTATTTTCAGTGTCTTGAAATGCTGCCTCCGTAGGCAGCTCACTATGTTCTGGAACAGAGCCTATGCCTTCCAAACACTCACTCTTGTCACGATGCATATGACTCACAGTCCATCAGGTTTGCAGGGACATACTGCCACAAGGGACCCCCTGAGAGAAAAACAAATCTCCCTCACTGACAACACACCTGTCATAAGTGGCCACGATGAAGTTTAGCAGCAAGCCGATGGACTGGTCCACGTTTATCTGGTGGGTGGTGGGCAGCCGCTTGTTGAGCTGGTAGAAGATGGAGGACAAAATGGTCTCCAGACGTGACACATTAATCTCCACGTTGTGGTCTAACGTGCTCAACCCATTGTCACGGAAAGCTTCGATCATATTCCACACGTCCACTAGATGAACTACGACAGGAAAAGCACACCAGTGAGATCATTAAAAATACGGAATGGATATGTTTTGTTGTTTTTCATATACAAGTACAAATTTACATGATATACAACCAAAGTGGCTTTGTACGACACAAAATGGTATTTTAAAATAAATGGTGACAGGACTTACGGTTGCATCGTTTCTGAACAAATCGTAGCTTACATGCCGTCCTATACGTTGAGAGGCGAATAACATCAAAGTTTTGTGCCCCTGGTGAAAATGACATGCATCAGTTTTGTTACTTTCACATTGCAAAGTCCCTTACACCATTTTATAGTTTGCCCCAAAATTCTAATTTTGCCATTATTTACTAGGGTTGGGAATATTTAGGCATCTGATTCTTGAGTGCACTTTTATTAATATTACTTAGTACTTTTTAAAATAACTACAGATTGATAATAAATAAAATCATTGTATGGTAAGAATTGTAATCAACTAAATATACCTTCAAAACATTCAAGGAAATATAATCCATATATTACTAAAGACATAAACAGTGGCAGGTTTAATAGTTTGCATTCACACTAATGCACAGATTTATTTTAACATATCAGATGTTTTGTCCTGTCCTTAAGACATAATTGATTGTGTTTACATTATTTTTTGCATTACATTATTTTGCATCATAAAAGCATTTTTGAGATGCTAGTGCAGTGAGTTTCATGTATCACATTTACATTGCATTCCAAATGGCAAAAATTATGCCTTCGCAGAGCATTTGGAACAGAAAAACTGAAATACCAGTGAAACCGCACAATTTCAAGCAAAGCACGTGTTTCTCACAGTGCATATCCTAAATCCAGAATCGCGATGAATCAGAGAATCGATTGTTTTTTTCCCACCCCTATTATTTACTCACCGTCATGTTGTTCCAAACCTGTATGACCTTCTTATTTAAAAGGAACACAGGAATGTTGAAAAATGTACTGGCTGCTCTTGTCCACATAAAGAAAGTGAATACACTCATAAAAATGAAGGTTACAAAAGGTTTTTTTGCAGCAGTGCCATTAAAGAATAATTTTGGGTGCTCTGAAGAACCTTTCAGTGAACAGTTATTAAGGGTGATTTCACACTTGTCATGTTTGGTTCGATTAAAACGAACTCTGGTGCGATTGCTCTGTTACTGCGGTTCGTTTGAGTAAGTGTGAATACTGCCATCCGAACCCTGGTGCGCACCAAACAAACGGACCGAGACCGCTGAAAAGATGGGTCTCGGTCCGCTTCCAAACGAACTCTGGTGCGGTTCGAACGATATATGAAAGCAACACGGACCAAATACTTCTAAACGAACCAAAAACAGGAAGTAATGACAAGATGCGACGCTATGCGACATGATTTGACGACGCGGTGTAACCAAAACAAAATGAGCAGAGGGCAAACGTGGAACAACGATGAGGTAAAGTGCCTTTTATGAGCTCCTTGTGAGTTTGCAGGTGGTGAAAATAAAATAAAATATATGTACACTCAAGAATGAGCGCACTTAGTCCAGCAGACTGCATTAGGTGTGTTCGACTTAAAGCGAGCAGACCGATCGGTGAATGGGTGCTTTGATATCATACACCCGCAGCGCCGCTTTAAGTCTAACGCACCTTTTGTTTGGGGTGTTCGGTGAGTTCCGTCACGATATATACGTCATTCAAGCCGACCAATCAGGTTGTGAACGTATTACTATGCCTTTAGGTTTGGTGTCTTTAGGTTCGCTGTCAAAAATGCCAATGTGAACGCTAAGCGGACCAGGTCCAAATGTATCATTTTCCTTTTTGGTCTGGACCAAACGAACTGAACTACAAGTGTGAACACCCAAAAAAGAACAATTTTTTCTTAGTGTAAACAACATTTTAGGGTGTATTCACACCTGTCTTGTTTGGTTAGATTGAATTGAACTCAAGCTCGTTTCCCCCCTTGGTGCGGATCTTTTGGGCAGGTGTCCAAAAGAATCGCACTCGGGTGCGGACCAAACAACCGTACCGAGACCCAGCTGAAGAGGTGGTCTCGGTCCGCTTCCAAACAAACTCTGGTACGGTTGAATGGATAAACCAATGAATGGATGACCTTAAGCACACGTGTGGTTTTGTTTACAGTTTCTGGTTCACTTGCAAAAAGGGCAGTGTGAAAGCGAACCGCACCAAACAAAAAAAATAAACATTGTATTTGGTCCAGACCAAAGCAAGTGAACTAGCGGACTTTCCTGGTGTGAATACACCCTTATTAATCCAAAGAACCTTTTTGTACTATAAAGAACCTTTCGCGCAATGAAAAGTTTCCATGGATATTAAAGGTTCTTTGACAGAACCATACATTCCAATAAATAACTTTTATTCATAAAAGGGATCCCTGCTGTCCAGCTGCAAAATGACAAAAAATCCCCCGCCATAAAGGCACAGTCTAGTCTCATTAGTAAAATTTCATGAGCAAAAAAAGATCCATCGTCTATTGTCAATATAGTGTAGCAATATATAAAGCACAGTTCTGTCAGGACCACTATCGTCAAAGATGATTGACAATTAGCATACAGTTTGGATTGGCGGTATGGTTCTGTTCTGGGCAAGAACTCCCTGCGCATCCATGCAGCCTAGCATGGATGAGAGCAGGGAGAGCAGCGATAACCCCCCCAGGGTAAACAGAACAGAACCAACATAAATGTATTGCAGATATCGTTAAAGTTCAATAATGTTATGTACACATTTTAGAATTAGTCTGATTCAAAGGAGAATCAGAAGCCTGAATCCTGACTGACAGAGGAGGAGTTGGGGATGGAGGAGTATAATTAGCTATTGAGCAATGCGAAAACTGCTGATAATACTGAGGGACCTTATATATGAATGCTTAGATAGGTGTCGTATTCCCATAGGTTGATGGGGATCAGCTGAGAGTCAGCTGATGCGAGCTTGACTAACGTGACCTGCCAGAACTAACGCTATGCTAGATTTCACACAGACGTCACTTTCAAATCAAGCAGCTTTCTGTTGGTCAATGCACGTTACCAACTTGAACACATGTAAAATCTGCATGGAGAATTTTCACCCACGTGCGAAACTCCTGGTTGCACAGATTTCACCTACGAAAAGTTTGTAGAGAATCTGTAAATGTGACCTTCAAAATTTCATAAAAGCAGCCCACGTGATTTGTCCACCTTTTGTGTCCCACAGAAGAAAAAAAAATTGTCATACAGAACGTCATGAGGCTGAGTATTTTTGAGTGACCTATGCTTTCAAAAATGTGTAATCTATGACATGCACAAATATACTTTTAACATACAAAGCAACTGTGACATTTTATACTGCAGTTTTACTTGGACCATCATCAACCCGGTTCTACTGTTTTCTCAAAATCAGTTTTGCCTTCCAACCAGAGATGTGCCAGTCTATTGCCCTGTGGCAGTGAAAGGCGAATAGATTTCGACAAGGCCTCTGTGTATGTGTGTGGTGCATTGTGCAGAAAGTGTTGTTAACTCTGAAAGCAACTCACTCATTTCCATGAAGAGCTGTCTCTTCTCCACCATGGACTTGCTGCTTTTACTTCCCTCTTCAATCATTCTACACAACACAAAAAGGTCCATTTAATACCACAGCTTAACCACGGCCTCATTATGAAGACACAACTCACAATAACAGCAAAAATCACAAAATAGCATTTGAATATGTTTGTAAAGAAATTGTAAAGAAACTGAAACAGCTATACAAATACAAAACAATTACAATACAACTATTTTAATTTATTTTCGACAGCCATTTTCATTTACAATAATATAATGACCAATTAAATAAAATAATGAATGGTGCTTTTTTTTAGGAATCTATTTATCTATCTCTGTTTATATTATTCCACATTCCTTTAATCAAAAGACTTTCAAAACTCTCTTGTACGATCTTTTGCAAACTCATAGTGCATATCGTCAGTCCACAGGAAACTCCTTAAGACTCTATTACTGACCTGTCAGGTTGGCTGGGACTCAGATAAGGTGATGCAAAGGAACCAGGAAGCTCCTATGTAAGGAAAAACATTTTGATGTTGACATCTGGGGAAATACCCCTCCCCCCAATCCAACCCACACACATACAAAAATAAACCCTGGAATAAATCCCCCGTTCACAAAAAGGGTATTTGAGTTCTCTTGCTCTGTGCTAGTGCTGATTATGTATGACAATAGTGTCTGCAGAGACGGCATCCTGTGAGCTAATGAAACAAGAGCCGCTAAGGAGCCACTTAATAGTGACAAGAAGAGGACACATCATAGAGGCAGTGAGTATAATGACTGTGGAAAAAGGCGATACATGCATGTTGCTGTGAGTAAAAGTAATGTGCAGAGGCAAGAGAGATGAGAAACGAGCCGCTAAGGAGTCACATGAAGCCAAAGAATTCTGAATGTAATGAGTGTAAAAATATATACATAATACTGGATATTATAGTAATGTGTAGAGTTATTATTACTGTTGTGTAATTGTAGTTCTTACATCCGCACCATAAAATGTTACATCAGCCGTCAACTCATATTTACTTGCTGCTTCCATTAGTAGAAAAGGATTTTTAGAAATCCCAATGACTTGAATCCTTTGATTCAGATGATCTGTTCTGATTCATTCACTGATTCAGTAACCCTTTCTGCAGGTTACATTGTTATGCCAGTAGACTGTTAGGCAGTAAGTTGTGTGAGTGATTCATTAAAGGGGTCATATGATGCGATTTCAAGTTTTCCCTTTGAGAGAGGCGGGGCATAGAGGACCTACAATAATGTACAGTATTTGAAAAATAATGTGTTTTTTGAACATTAAAGCATGTCAACATATTCTGTTACACCAAATACACAAAATAATGATCTTTTAAATAGCATCATATATGACCCCTTTAAAGGAAAGGCTCACCCAAAAATGAAAATGCACCCACCCTCAGGCCATCCAAGATGTACATGAGTTTGTTTCCTCATCCGAACAGATGTGGAGAAATTTAGCATTACATAACTTGCTCACCAATGGATCCTCTGCGGTGAATGGGTACCGTCAGAATGAGAGTCCAAACAGCTGATAAAAACACCACAATATTCCACAAGTAATCCACACGACACGACTCCAGTCCATCAATTAACATCTTGTGAAGTGAAAAGCTGCGTGTTTGTAAGAAACAAATCCATCATAAACCATCGCATAATCCATAATTATGCTTCCTCTAGTGAAAAAGTCCATCCCCTGTTGTCGTCTCACATCAAAATCCACTGGCCTATTTGTTTAGAACAGTTTGCACTTGGAAACAGTACTTGATCTGTGCATATTTCTCTACTGATTCAGGTGAGATGACTTTGTGTGAATTACTTGTGGATTATTGTGATGTTTTTATCAGCTGTTTAAACTCTCACCCATTCACCGCAGAGAATCCACTGAAGTGCATGTAATGATACATTTTTACGAATGTTCCAATAAAGAAACAAACTCATCTACATCTTTGCATGGCCAGAGGGTGAGTAAACTTTCAGCAAATATTTGGGTGAACTACCCCTTTAATCATTCACTCAACAATTTGTTAATAAACAAGCTGTTCATGACCTAAGTAGTGAACAGAGGCCTATCTAATCTAGAAAGAGATTTGTAGAAAGAGTGAGACAGAAATGAGAAAACTCACATCTATTTTTCTAAAATTGCAGAGCATTACTGAAATCAAGTCACTGATTCAGTGACAGACTCAAAACAGCAGCTGAATTCGGAAAAGAGTGCATTAGTGCCTGACCACTTTTTCAGATGTTTTTTTTTCTATACATATTTATCAAAGGGATTTTAAAAAAGTCTTCATTTAAGTGTTATAAGCCATGAACCAAGCCAACTAGCTACAAGGTGAATCATAACATACAAACTTTTACTTGAAGCAAAAAAGTATTTAAGACTGTGTAGGTGTGTACTTAGCGGCGTTAGTGAAGAAAAGAACAACAATCCCATGAAGCATTGCGAAAGACAATCAAATTGAAAACAATGGTGAAATATAAAATGAATGTGTTTAAAGTTGATGATTATGTCCATAAAAACAATATATTTTAAACTTATTGCAAGGCACACATAAAATATTTAAAGGGATAGTTCACCCAAAAATGAAAATTCTGTCATTAATTACTCACCCTCATGTCGTTCCAAACCTGCAAGACCTTTGTTCATCTTCAGAACACAAATTAAGATATTTTTGATGAATTCCGAGAGCTCTCTGACCCTCCGATAGACAGCAAGGATCCTAACACGATCAAGGCTCAGAAACGTAGCAAGGAGGAGCTCGTTAAAATAATCCATGTGACATCAGTGGTTTAACCATAATTTTACGAAGCTACGAGAATACTTTTGTGACAATACTTTTTGTAACAATCTCCTGTCTATGGGAGGGTCAGAGATCTCTCGGAATGCATCAAAAATATCTTAATGTGTGTGCTGAAGAGGAACGAAAGTCTTACAGGTTTGGAACGACATGAGGGTGAGTAATTAATGACAGAATTTTCATTTTTGGGTGAGCTATCTCTTTAAGTATTTTACAATCACTAAAATACTGTGTTTCACGGGAGAGGGCGTTCCCTGCAGAGACCTTTTGGCAATTGGTGTAATTTTCATCCAGCATCTTGGGTAATGTAGTTTTTACACCATGATTTCTGCTGCTAAACATTTATTTTTAAAAATAAGCTAAAATAAAATGCACAGATGGCTTCAACAAATGCATATGCCATTGATTAACAATGTCGGCATTCACAAAGATTTGCAAGTTATCATTAAATATAAATTTCCCTGTTGAGAAAATGAGTAATGAGTTTTACTTCCAGAACCCAACTGTTGCACATTTAAATTCACTGGTTTTATTATAGTCAAAAATATTAGGCCTATTTCACATTACTGAACCAACCTATATACATTCACTTATGCAAACAAAACTAGGCCCACATTTAATGGGTTAAAGGCACAATATGTAATTTTCGCCGCTAGAGGGCGCTTATTCAAAATAAACAAAGAAACAAAGGAGTAGTTTGATGACGCCGTGAGTGAGTGTGGAATCATGGGAGTTGTCGTCTTCATCCCCACAGCCGACGCAATCCGACGGGACTCGGGCTGAAATCATGTTCATGGATGAGCTAATGATTTATTAA
>NW_015640445.1:556664-571556 GCF_001515625.1 Sinocyclocheilus rhinocerous | reverse complement strand
AAAGCAGCGCTGTTTTATCATACTAGATACGTTTGAAAGTTCTGTTATAATGCTACTCTGTGCGGTCGTCACCGGTCTAATTAAACGCACAACATATTAAAGCTTCTTTGGTGTTTCCATATTTTCTATAAAACACAACACCAGAAATCGAGGGGTTATGACGTCATTGGCAGGCGACACAATGACACTATGGACACGCTCCGTGCCACTAGTTAAAATTGCTTATTTCTCTGGATTTAAACATTCTTCGAAACATTTGCGATAATGTAAGTACACAAGTCAGCAAAATATATAACACTGTTCTAGTGGTTTTTGGATATTTTAATAAACACATAAAAAAACATATTGTGCCTTTAAATCAGATAGATAGGTAAGTTAACAGTTGCAGGTTTTACAGTGCTATTCCGAATTTAGCTAGCAGCTTGTTCAGATAAACTGGCGCATTTGTTTAGTAATGAACTGTTCTTCACACTAGATAGGCTACTACTAGATTCTAATGACAGGAAGTCATGGGGAGACACTTCAGTGAACCAAAACATTCGAGTCAGTGCATGGAAGTGAACAAGATTCGTTCACTTAAAAGATTCGCTCAAAAGCACTGATTCGTTCACCAACGGAACACCACTAGAAAGCATTATGTCATTCCTGCCCGTTAAATACACTGCTGCCTGACGTTATGACTTCTGGCTTCAAATCGTTCCGTTCGTTTTGCTAATCTAATCGCATGTTGCAGGGCTACTACTAAGTGAATTTAAGGCCCACTAAGGTAAAAGTAACGTTAACACACCGCACCTCTATAATGACTCGCGCTTTGACGTGACTCAACGTGAGGATTTTTCACTAACCAACGGAAATACACACTGTACAAATACTTGCGTATTTAAAATAGTAATACACCCCGAATGCGTTTAAATGACAGCGTCTAAGCTTAATGCATACGGCCATGCTATCTTTATTTAACTCCCTGTGTACCTGGCATGTTAAATAAATAAGATGCTATATGGTGCACAAATACGTACAGCTGGATCCGTAAGATGATATTCTGAGGACACGTTTGGTTGCGTGTGTTTGTATTAGCATCAGAATGTGAAAGCATCATTAGCGGATGGTCTTACCAGCGGGAGGAAATCACGCAGGTCGCCTGACCATCATCAGCATCTCATGAGAGCGATCAACGGTCGCGCACTCGATTCCTGGCGTATCATCTTCATCATCATCTTCATCATACCTCTCTTTCGTTTCACTTGTTTTTAATATAGGCTCACAAATACCGACCCAATAATCCGCAATTTGCTAGCGCAGCGCTCCCCCATCGTCATGTTTGTGCCGTGGTTACCGTTCCGTTTGATTGGGTCTTGTAGGAACTGCAGCACGAACGCTTCTCTGAGCACCAGCCAACAGCAGAGGACAGCAGAGCACTCCTGCCTTTCCCATCACTGAGCGGCACTATTGCTCTTCATATGCACGATTATTACTAAGCTATTAGCCGACTGTTTGTTTTATGTAATGCGGTGCAATATGCTTGCTCAAATATGCTGAGCGGCTATACTGCGTATGTATGATTATTATGTCTACGTTAAAGACACATAAAGATGTTTATTTTGTATTTTGCATTTCAGCATTAGCAGAACAAGGCTATAGGCTTACACACGTAAAACTATAAGTCCATACAGTCTGAGATACTTCTTAATAATACATACTACAGCAGAGAAACAAAGCAAAAGGCAGAAATAGATTTGTAAACGTTAGGCTAAATATAAACTGTAGGGGTAAAACTAAATTATAGCCTACTGATAGCCTACTGGGGGGGGGGGTGTTTTGTTTGTTTGTTTGTTTTACCCAATTAAATATCTCGGTCAAAATTTAACCAAATTACATTGAAAAAATAAATACTCAACAGTTTCAATACCATTATTACAAATTTGGCAAGTGTTTGAATCCACATTAAATTTATTTGCCACCATACTATATTTTTGCACTTTAAAGATATATATATATATATATGTGTGTGTGTGTGTGTGTATACATATATAAACTGTATAACATATCGGTGCGGTCTATAATGCATCAAGTCATATGCCTTTGCATGCTTGCTGGCTAATAAAGAGATTCTAATTCAGACTTAATACTCTAAAATCATAATTTATATTATTAATGCCACCTTCAAACTGTGTATGCTTTTTTTATGATAATGACATGTAATTACCTTATGAAATTACCTACCATATAGTTCCAGTCCTGGCTTCTGAATGGTCAATACAGTATTTCACTGCTTACAAATTCAGCTATGACGCAAACACCTGTTCACCTTTTCACGAACAGCCCACAGCGGATCACTATTGTTGTTGCATAGCAACGTTCTGTTATGGTGAAAATCACACTTGAATTAAATGAATTTTTTTTTTTTTTTTACTTTTAAGTGAATATTTGTGCTCTTGATATTTTAATATGTAGTAAAAACAATACGTCATTGGTTTTAAATACGTCAATAATTGAAAAAATAACCCATAACTGCAATTGTTTTACTGCATTTTATTCATATAGTTTCTTGATAAAATACACTTTGCTTACAAGTGCTGATTACAATTACTATATTACATTCACCTTTATTTTAAATAAAAGTTTGACTTTTAAAACATAAAATAACACACACTGTGGAAGCCACTCTTAAGTTCTGGAATACCAACACCTCCTGCACTAAGAGTCATATCATTTCAGGGTTCCGCAGGGGAAAACATTGCCTCATTGATTAAAAATCCAAGTGTTTTGTAAAATGTCACAGGCATATAAGGTTGGCGATAGAGGCAGTGGTAAGTCATGCGTTGCAACTCTATCAAAGGAAATGAAAAAAGTAAATAACCAACAACAGTCAAACGCTGCTGTTTAGCTCGGTTTAACATTTCAAGAACTGGAAGTTAACCCAAACATCATTTGTTTTGTTTTTTTTATTCGAATCAGATGTAAGGCCTGATATAAAGTACGATGGAGGTATCACAGTTATATTCTATGAGTCTCTTGTATGTTTAAATGCTGCCTATGTATATATATATATATATATGTAAATGAAAGCGACAGTTTGACAAAAGTCAATAAAAGCCAGTTACCTAGAAACAACCTCACACCCAAAGACATTCAGCACGACCCAACCACCATGCTAGTTAATTTTATTCATACAACACAAACACTATAACCTGATGGATTTTTTTCTGTAAAAAGCTAGACTTTCAGTAATCAATAAAGTGAGCTGCAAGTTTCACACAGATATTATTAGTCAATTAAAAATCCACTGTGAGGATACATCAATTCATCGCAGGCAAAACTAGCCACACAAAAATATCAACAGATCACAAGGGCCCTGGTACGAAAAAATTGTGTAAAAAGTTTATGTACACCTTAGACACAGGTATACCAAAATGAGACAGCCAATATAAAGATATAGTAAATACCCTGTTTCTTAAACATTTTGTAAAATGATTTGTAAATAGACTTCTTTTTATTAAAATATATTACTTAAAATATATTACTTTGCTTAACTAGACAAGACATTAAAAACAAAATCTGATTATCTAGTCCCCATAAATCGACTTTGGTATATTACCAAGCAAATCCTATCTAAAATTATTTTACATTTCTATTGCCTGGAAGGCAGATGATAAAAAAAAAAGCCTAATTCAAAGATGCAACAATTTGTTTTCTAACATACTTAGAACTATTGGTATCAAAATGTATCTGTAGAATTGTTTCAGGACAGAAACTGAGCCACGACATTTAATGTTGAAACATGATTAAAATTATGATGTGTTGGGACAGTATTTCACAAATCAAAACCTTTAGTTATCAGAGACAATCGGATATGTTTAGGCAAGATGCTTTGTAGAAATTTTTGTACATCTAAAAGAATGTCAGTATTTACAATACTAAATAAAACAACAAAAAATCTTCATAAAATCTCCCTTCTGAGTGTTTAACTTCATTGCTCGTAATAGTTTTGCTGTTGATAC
This sequence comes from Sinocyclocheilus rhinocerous, assembly GCF_001515625.1. Classification (NCBI taxonomy): domain Eukaryota; kingdom Metazoa; phylum Chordata; class Actinopteri; order Cypriniformes; family Cyprinidae; genus Sinocyclocheilus; species Sinocyclocheilus rhinocerous. The sequence goes on along the minus strand of NW_015640445.1, from coordinate 567,555 downwards.
TCTGCATTATTTGCCTATCCCTAAAAACTAAGGTTACAGAGAATATCTGCTATTCCAAATAGAGGCAATGTCACCGGTGTGACGTAAACAACTTATATTAATTTAAATGTAAGTACATAGTTGTTAAGGCCACTTAATATAAAGTGGGTCCCTTAAATGATTCGACACAGGCTATTGAAATGATTAAGACCTGGTTTTGCTCCTGAGAGGGTACATTAGATTGTTTAAGAAGTGCTTTAATTCTTACAAATCATCATTTTTTTAAAAAGCAAAGACATTTTCTGAACATAAAAAGTGCAACCCTAATAAATCTTTTTTTTTTCTGAAGAAAATGAGATGTAAGGGACTAATGCTCTTAGTTTGATAAATATTGTAAATATACAAATTATTGCCTTTATCAGTATAAACCTGTTCTTACATTCTTCTCTCATGTAAAAGCCACCGATCTAAGAGAAGTGCAAGCCTGTTAACATATTTGACAAAACTCCCTTCTATCCCATAAATAACTTTGAACAGTACCATATAAACCTATATAACAAGGCAGGTTAATGTATTAGGTTTACATATTCACAGTAATTCTGCAGTAATTGGTATTTCAGTTGTGTGGTTCTTTGCTTGTGTCACAAAGGCTTAAACCAACCAACAAATAGCTTTACAGGATATGCAAAGAGTAAATGTTGATGTTATTGGTTTCTAATCCAGCAAACTAGTGTGAATTATGCGTACAAGATCCGAAATTTGAAGGGTGGAGGGGAATCATGATTTTTAACATCTACAAAAATAGTAGTATATTCATTTCAATTTCTAAAATTATATTACAAAAATAGAACAGAAATAGAACCAGCCTTAAATATTGCCACTATTCAATATTTAGTCTTGAGTCTAAAACAAGGTGCTCAATGAATGAGAGGAAGTATTACTCAGCATTGCACGTTTTTCATACCTCATCTTTTAACGTGTTATTGTTTGTGCTGTGAAGAAAAACAAAGGGGCGAATTCACTAAACAGTCGCGCGCTGCATTTTAGCGCAAAAGCCTACGGCGTCTTCATTAGCATCCACGATCCAGTTTAACCAGGCGCTTAAAGCCCTGAAACGCAAATGATTGAGAAAAGAATGGGTACATATCCAGACATACAGTGTAGTCGAGCACTTTCGGCGCTCTAAAGAGCCGATTTAAAGTCTGGATTGCATTAGTGCAGCCATATGAACAGTCCCAGTAAAGCATGCCAGATAAAGGTAGTCTGCTGCATTCGCCACAACTAAGTACTCAGAACTGACTCGCTGGTCATGTTACCTGATTTGCATAACTCCTGTATATATCATCCGCTAAAACAAAGCAGAAGTTACGTGCAAATAAACAGCACTATTAGCAGGCGCAATTCATTCTTAGTGAATTCCCCCCATACAGCACAAAAGCTTGCCTCTCAAATGACAACGGATACATGGACACTGCTGTACTGTCGTAACATTTCTGTTACCCTCACTGCAGTGATTGCTTCTTTTTGAATGAACAAGTTGCAGTTTATCCTCATGACCATTATCGTACCACCAAACACGAGACACATAGTTTGGATGGACCAATGCAGTCATCATGACAAAATGCGCCACATCCCTTGCACATAATCATAGCCTTCAGCCGACAGTAGCACTTTGATTGAACGTCCTCCATCCCAGAGGTTTCTATGAAGGCTTGCTCAGGTGAGGTCTCACCCTGACTGTTCTGATCCAGTAGGTGACCGGCAGGTATGGCAGTGACGGTGACGGAAAAAGACATCATACCTCCAGCAGCCGTTTCACCATCACCGCTGCAGGACACAGTGGGAGAAGTTGGAGTGTCAGCCATGATGTGGTTCAGTGCGTGAGGGACAGACATGCTGATAGTGCCACCATACTGAGGTCCATTATGGGCTTTCTGAGACAGGAACGTGCGTTGGTGACAGTCACCTAACTGATATGGCTCTGTTTTACCCTGTATACTGCTGCACATATCAAGCTGCGCTCTTGAGCATGTTTCTTTGGTTCTAATAGAAGTGCTGCCTTCGTCTTTGCTGGACAAACAACTCAGTGATGGAGATTCAGACTTTATATCAGAGCAGGGTTGGGGTGGCAAACCATCATCTGGTTTATTGATGACACATCCCTGCTGTTCCACTCTGACCCTTGGGAAATTCGGGTGAAGGGTAAGTGATTCCGTCTTCCCTTTCACACTATCCTCTGCTTCGATTTTCTCCTTCTTCAGGTTGGCGAGGGCAGTGCCTGTATTACTACTTAGGTGGGGCCGTTTGCTGCTCTCGGATCCTCTACCATATGTGGACACGTTGAGGAGGTAGTGTCCTGTCATAGCTGGCTTGGATACCCTTTTCCGTCCAAAGATGCCTAGATGGATATTCTGGTCATGGCTACCCTCAAGGTGACCTAACTGACAGGACTGGAATTGGGAGTTGGAACTGGTGTTCTTCTGCACGCATTTGTGCCTTTGTGGATGGAGCATCTGGTCCTGAGTACCAACTTTTACCAACTTGTCCACACTTCTGACTTGCATGCCAAAAGGAACTTGGTTCCCAAGTTTGTTGGCATCTTCTTGGTTTGTTGAGCTATCTTTTTTCAACCCAGCAGTGGTGGTACCAAGATTCCCTTTATCTCTGGAAGAAATGGCCACAGATTGAACCTCCACCTTGGCTAGTGGCTTTGGGAGGATCTTTTCTAAGGGAACCTCTTTACCTTGAAGAAGCTGGGTGACCAGAGGATTATTTGCTGGGATTAAAGAGCTAGGCTTGGTGACTGACGCTCCTGAAAAAGGTGTTTGCTGTGGTCTCTGGTTTTGTGCAATTGTGTTCGAGACAGTCACGTTTCCTGCCTGACATGAAGGTGCTAGCGTCCCCGCAGGACTGAGGAGGTTATGCTGATCCTTGCCCATTGGGTTCAACGTACACCGAGTGGTTTGCAACCCCATCGAAGAGCGATTATCTTTTAAAAAACCCTGGCTTGCACTGAAGGCTTGTGCAAGACCAGGGTCTGTGTGTCCAGTGGAACCTGAGGAAGGAAAGGTTTGTAAGAGAGTCACTGTGCCTTCAGGAGCTGGAGATCCAGAGCTTAGCTTTATAGGCGACACAGATTGACTTCTGCTGCTTGCTGGTGAAAAATCTTCTGACAGGGACCGAGCTGGAGAGGGTGTTGAGGTACCTCCAACTGAGCCAGTTCCCATTGAGGAAGACGACCCGGCTGCTGCTGCTGCAGCACGCTGTGCACGTGCTAACTGGGCTTTTGCCTTGATGTCAGCTAGAGTGCGTGCACCGGTGCGACCGGGTCGAATGCTAGGGGGTGTCAACGGAACGGGAACCAGAGTCCTTGGAGATACTTGCTGAGTAGACGCAGGGGCAGAGAAAATTCTTGACACTGGGATCTGCAAAGAAAGAGTTTGAGTGTTACTATGAGAGTGAAAATTCCACTGAGAGTAGCATTTAATGTCAAAAAATGAATATAGTGCAGCAAAAAACGATCTTTAGATTTTCTACAGTTCTTTGTACAGAAAAATTCCCTACATTCTTAAAAATAAAGGTGCATAAAAGGTTCTTCACAGCGATGCCATAGAAGAACCATTTCTGGTTCCACAAAGAACCATTCAGTCAAAGTTTCTTTAAAGACCCATCTCTTTCTTACCTTTTTATAATCTGAAGAACCTTCTTTCACCACAAAGAACATTTTGTGAAACAGAAAGGTTCTTCAGATGTTAGAGGTTCTTTATGGAACCATTTAGACAAAAAGGTTCTTCTATGGCATCGTGAAACACCTTTATTTTTAAGAGTGTACTACAATATTAGGGTGCTTTGAGTGGTTGCCTGGGCATTGCTATGTGGTTGCTAAAGGATTCTGAGTGTTTTTAACATGCCTAGGTGATTGCTAGTGTGTACTGGTTGTATACAAGTCTGATTGCTTAGAAAAGCGATAGCAAATCCTCTCCTCAACAACTCACACACCTACATCAATCATATAGGTACTGTAGTACAAACGACAAGCAACATCATGTCTACACTGGGTGTGACCATTGTCAACAGATTAAAGGTGTCTACATTGGAAACATCAAAGCAAACGTTCCAAATCCAATTATCATTCATGTCGGAAATAGCACAAATGATTCTAATGGGTTCTGATGAATCGCAATACTCTCATCTGGCATAGACAGGGTGTGCAACACTGCTTAATACTTAAATGGATAGTTCATTCAAAAATGAATATTCTGTCATTAATTACTCACCCTCATATCGTCCCAAACCCATAAGACCTTCATTCATCTTCGGAACACAAATTAAGATATTTTTAATGAAATCCGAGAGCTTTCTGACCCTGCATAGACAGCAACGCTACTGACATGTTCAAGGCCCAGAAAGGTAGTAAGGACATTGTTAAAAAAGTCCATGTGACGTTCTACGTCAGAACGCCGGCTCCTATGTCAGCAGCACCACACACGTGTCGTGGTACTCTCATGAATGCGCAGCGAAGACTGACATGGAAGACAAGAAATTGTTGAATAAAGTCGTTATTTTTGCTTTCTTTGCACACAAAAAGTATTCTCGTAGCTTCATAAAATTATGGTTGAACCACTGATGTCACATGGACTATTTTAACAATGTCCTTAATACATTTCTGAGCCTTAAACGTGATAGTTGCTCTCTGGTTTCATCAAAAATATCTTAATTTTTGTTTTGAAGATGAACAAAGGTCTTACAGGTTTGAAACAACATGAGGGTGAGTAATTAATGACAGAATTTCGAATTTTGGGTGAACTATCCATTTAAGGCTAGGGGTTTGTTCAAACGAAAGAAACCTAAAACTTACTTTGAGAGGAGGTACTCTTTGTTCTACTTTTTCTTTAGCTGTCACTGTGGATGAAGCTTCTGATGAAGTGACACGGGGCTTCTTCTCTGTTCTGAGCTCTGTATCCTGTTCACTACAGACTTTTCTTTTTAGAGGCTCAGATGTGGCAGCAGTTACTGGAGATCCAGCCTCATTCCTTTCCATTACGGTTTGTCCAGCTTCACCAACGGGAATTTCATCTTTAGGGGTGTGTGTCTCGTTTCCTTCCAAACAGGTGACCACTGCTTCCAAAGGAGATGCTAGTGTCTTACATGTGATCTCATTTTCCAGTGCTTTTTCACTGTCAGGTTTGGGCTCCACTGCTTTCTGAACAGAGGACTCCGGAATCAGTTCTTCCTGTGCATCCTTTCTTGTGTCTAAGGATAAATGTGATTGCTCTGGAGCAGGAGGTTTGACCGGCTCTTCAGTCGAGATATGTGTTACTGTTGATTTCACATCTCTAGATCTCAACTCCATGTGGATGACCGCTGTCACTGGGTTTACCTTCTGAGACTCTTTGACAGTCTCTGGCTTTTCTGATAAGAGCGTTCTTTTAGCTGGTTCAGGAACACTCCTATCCTCTGTCAGTTCTCTGGATTCCTCTATACTCAGTCCAGATCTGAAATTAAAAGCAAGAAGAGACAGAATAATAGGAAAAAGGACCTCAAAAACAAAACATCACCTATGATACAATAATCTAGTGACCCACTAACCAATTTTCCATTAATTTTCAGGCTTCAGGGCATGCAATCATGCTCCTGGAGAGCCACATTATGCTACAGTTTAGCTTTAGCCCTAATTAAGCAAACCTAAACCAGCTAATCAGTGTCTTCAGGATCTCTAGAAACTTAGATGTGTTGGAGCTAAACTCAGCAAAAAAAAAAAGTGGCCCTCCAGAATAGGACACGCCTGAACTAGACCATACTCTCGGATTTTCTTTTTCAGTATTTCCATAAGGCTTGGTGGCTGACTTACTGTTCACCATAGTAGCTCTCAAAGAAATGCTCCTTCCAAAGCTCCACTTTCTTTTCCTTCTCGATTTCTTGCCGCATTCTCAGTCTCAGCTCTGGTGTGAACTCACCTGAGAATACAGCCTTGCATAAGTCACACAAATATTGAAGATAAATTTATATATAGCACACTAAGTAACTTTTTTCCACTGCAAAATGTTTACTCTTAAAGAATTTCACTTTTTTATAGAAACGTATAGTTCTTTTGGAAAAAATGTTTAAGATTAGGTAAATTCAAATGACTCTTGCTATATTGGAAGCTTAGAAAAAATCAGTATTTTTCTACAGGACATTGCCTCCTCATGGTGGCTACCACACTGAGATCACATGACCTGCCAAATACTACTCATTTTATTTCTGTAGCCCCTGTATTATTGGACACTTTCGGTTGCAGAATAAACTGGGTGACAAGTACACCTCCACATACAGTGGGGTATTTTTATATACTTTATATACTTTTTCAGTACATTTGCTTCTGTGTTTTGTTGCATCCACACTGATATTTTCACCTACATTTCAATAACCAGTGCTGTTCAAGAACAATGTCAGCAAAGCAAAATTACGTTGTGCACATTTAAGCTTTTAACTACTTTTAAATCATTGAGGACAACAACTGACCCTCTGACAACCTCTCCTTCCAAGATTGTGCTGCTGATGTGAAGAACTCATTGTTCAAGGCAGAGCTGGTCACCTTCAGTGCACCATCCATACTAGCCTGCAAAGTATTATCAATAACAATCAGAGATTCATGATCCACAAAATCATACTGTATGTTCAACACCGCAGGGTTCTTTTGTGTTTCACTACCTGCTGGTCAACCTCTGGCAGCATCTTAAGAAGCCTCTGTTGACACTCTGTAGGCAGCATTGAGAACGTGTGCTTGTTGATGAGCGCTCGCAGGTTGGTGTTGACAAGGATGGAATCTGGTGTCTCGACATCTATCTCACACTTGGTACGCCTCAGTTGTCCTGAAAATCCAAGGCGGGGGATCAGTTACAGCATCTCATGTGCTGACACGAATTACAGTGATCTGTGAAGATACTCACTGGCACTGAGCCTACTGGTGCGCTGAGACACCTTCCGGGCCCCAGTCGTGTGGCACACATCTGCTTTGATGGAGGAGGACGAGCTGGAGGTAGAGTTCTGTGGACTGGCAGGGCAGCGCTCTGTCTGTTTCAGCTCCCAAGCTAGAGCAAACAGAGACATTCTGTTTAATATTTATTTTGCATTTATATGAGTGGCCAAAAATTTAATTGGACACAACTGAAGAGCAGGCTTTAATTTGATTCAAACTGACATACTGTATGTATGTACAGGATTTGGAGGAGTATGTATGTATGTATGTATGTACAGGATTTGGAGGAGTATGTATGTATGTGTATGTACAGGATTTGGAGGACTCGTGAGCCATGTCTTTGACAGTCTTGAGGAGCAGTCGTGGGCTGGAGGCGTTGGGGATTCCACATTGCCGCCGTTGATTCCTCTGCTGCTGCTGTTTCAGTGCCTATAAATGAAGTATGACAAAAAAACTGAATGTCTATAAACCCACAGCTTACATAACATAGGTTACTGCTGTGTTGCAAACAGAGAGCACAGGGGGTCTCAATTGCTCAGGGTTTAAACCAGCCTACAGTGGTTAATATCACAGCAGGTCAGGGCGGTATGACGGTGTATATTGTGCAACAGCAGAAATGTGTAATTCAATAAAGATCTTAATATACCATGGTAGATATAACCATGTGGTATCAGTAATGCGTCAAGGGAGGGTTCACCCAAAAATGAAACACAAATTAAGATTTTTTTGATGAAATCTGAGAACTTTCTGACCCTCCATAGACAGCAACGAAACGGACACACACTTCAAGGCTCAGAAAGGTGGTAAGGACATCGTTAAAATAGTCCATGTGACATCAGTGGTTCAACATGAATTTTATGAAGCTACGTGAATACTTTTTGTGCGCAAAGAAAACAAAAATAACGACTTTATTCAACAATTTTTTCTCTTCCGTGTCAGTCTTCGACACACGTTCACAACAGTATCATGACGCGGAGCTGTGTTTTTGTTGTGTCTCGCGGGTTTCACAATAATGGACATGGAAAGTCGACGTATACGTAAAGCGATTGAAAGAACGGAAAGGAGGACTAAGAATCTCCAACGACAACTGGCAGTGCTACATTTGCTGCAAGTGCCTGCACTTCAGCGTCCGTCCATCTATCGCTGTTCTCCATACTTGCGAAATAAATTGACACAATGTTCACAGTATGTTTACACAGCGTTTTAAATCATAGCGGGTGAAGGCGTTTTCGTACGCGTTTGGCCCATCAATGTCTACTTACGTCACGGGTAGTACCAGTTGTGCTGGTTAGACCCTGCTCCGGAGTAGGAGCTAATTTGGTTCTCGAAAAAGGCAGTCCGGTACTAAAAACGCCAAAAAGTGGGTAGTTCCACAATTAGTTCTGGTAATATGAAAAGGTTCCCGCGGTGCGAAAGGCCCTTATATGCAGGGTCAGAAATAACCCTGGGTCAAAAATATCTTAATTTGTGTTTCGAAGATGAACGAATGTCTTGCAGGTTTGGAACGACACGAGTGTGAGTAATTAATGACAGAATTTTCATTTTTGGGTGAACTATCCCTTGAAGCATTACTGATACGACACGGATATATATACCGAGGTGTATTAAATTAATTATTCAGTACCTAATAAAGAAGCATAAATAATAAGTGTAAGTGGCAGTACCTGTTTGAGGGCCTTCTTGCTGTGTTTCTGTGATGGAGATATGAGTTTGCTGCTGGAGACTGACGGAGATGAACAGCGAGACTGTGGGGAGGACGGCTGCGATTGCAGTTTTGCTGGCACTGAGAATGATAGGAAAGCAATACATTAGTTGCATGTTTGCACATCAATACCACAAACACAGTTATACTCACACACAATTGAACCGGCATATGCATAATTTGACTCCATGACGATTCAAGAACATTTTAATACAGATACACAATCAGTTTGCAAATACATTGAAAAGAACAATATAAGTACATGATTAGTGTGTTTTTATTATAAAAAAAAGTTTTTAATTTGCACCTGGAATCATCTGGAAATTATGTTGTTCCATGACAACCATAAATTCATAAATACACTTTTTTAACTTTCCAATGTGACATATTTAAATCTGCAGAATTCACAACAAATGTTTGAGTCTGCAAGTCATAAAAACACATTTATATATTTTGCAAATGTAATATGTAGTGGCAACACAACTAAAACCAACCATGCACTGAGATCAGAACCTGAGCCGTAAAAATGAAAACACAATGTGTTTCACTGTAATATAACTTTACAGTCATCCAAGCACATTTTTAAAGGATGGGTGTTTTTAAAAAGACAAACACTTAATAAAACTAACTCCCATAAATAGCATGCTGCTAAATCAATAATTATTTCCTGTTTTTTTCTCTGACACAATAATCTTCATTCTCTCAATCCACAGCTTCAAAGTTTCACCAGGATATTTAGATGAAAGTCTTACTTACAGTACTTAGTTCTGCATGAATTCACTCTGTTAGAGTGCATTATTCTCAAATACTTAGTTTCTGCAAGATTAATTGTGGTAAAAACCTACATTTGTTCAGTTAGCTTCGTACTACTCTCTCATATATATGAGGAAGTGGTATCAAAAAAAAAAAAAAAAAGAGAAGAGTAGAATTTCCTGTTTAAAGGGTGTTTTGCATTCAAATAATATTTTGACTTGAACTGGGCTAAACTTCGATGTGAGGTCATTTCTACATATCAGCGTATGAGTTACACATTCATGGTTCAGAATGTAATCTACATACTCCATCCCACAACAGAATAGATGGCATCAGTCATGATATCTAACAGTGATTTGATTAACTACAGTTTTACATTTCTTCAGATCTTTATTATTAGTTATACATTAGCCACCTGCTGTGACCTGTTTAAGATTCACAAAATAAGCTTCACCCGCTAAAAAACTTTTGGACAAGACCTTAAAGGTGACATATCATGAAAATCTTTAAGTGCTATAATCAGGTCCCTGGTGCATCTACCAACCAAGGAAACGTGAAAAAGATTAACCCAATCACTTTGTTTTGGTAAGCTTTTTCTGCAAGCGTCGGAGAAAACGAGCGCGTCTGATTTCGCTCCCTTGGTGACGTGGCAAAGGGATCTCATTATAATTGAGGATTTATTGATTTATTTAGGCTACTGTATATTGCTGCTGCCACACCAATCTAAAATAAACAAGCGATTTATTTCCCAGCTGTTTACCTTCACAGACATACATAACCGACTGTTTTTGTAACTCATGTGTTTTTTGAGACTTATATTACATATTGTAAAAAGGGGCATAATATGTCACCTTTAAAAAAAAATTCTCCCAAACAACTATGAGATATTTCAAGAGGCACAGTCATAACAAACAACAGCCCTAAGTTATACTTGAATTAAAATGTAATTTATAGCTGTTTAATTTTAAAAGGCAATGGTCTTTGTTTCTAACCTGCTTATCTAGTACAGTATGTAAGCTGTAGAGCATTAATATTTTTATAAATTTGTAAATAAATATTTAACTGTACACTGCCGTTCAAAAATTTGGGGTCAGCGATGTTTTTTTCAGGAAGTGGATACTTTTCCAGCAAGGATTACTTCAGCTCAAACTTATTTTAGTTAGCTGCCAAGGCAACATTTCTTGTTTTCGTTTCTGATTTCTTTTAAATTTTTTAAGTTTTTTTTAGTTTAAGATTTGTATCTAGTATTTATTAGTGTTATTAAAGGAATAGTTCACCCCAAAATGAAAATGTTGACATCATTTACTCCTCATGTCGTTCCAAACCTGTATGAGTTTCTTTCATATGTTGAACACGAAAGAAGATATTTTGAAGAATTTTGAAGAACCAAACAGTTGTTGGTCCCCATTGACTTCCATAATAGGGAAAGAAATACTAAGACAGTGGGGACCATCAACTGTTTGATTACCAACATTCTTCAAAATATCTTCTTTTAT
>NW_015640445.1:542970-556489 GCF_001515625.1 Sinocyclocheilus rhinocerous | reverse complement strand
AAGTGACCCGGCCCGAGCCGTACCGTGCCGTACCATGCAGTGGAAAAGCGCCATAAATAATGACAACAAATTTCATTTTTGGGTGAACTATCCCTTTAAGGTGTGAGAATGATCCCGTCTCGCTTAGCCCAATGAATATTCGATTGGTTTTTAGTAGGGATGCACCGATGTATCAGCCGCCAATATTTATCTGCCGATTTTTCCTCAATTTACAACCATCGGCATATCGGTTATATAAGGAAAAAGGCCCATATAACAAACCGATGGTTTATTAATTAACTGCGTGAAGGCACTGAGCTGTATAATGTCTGTGACGAGTGGGGGCGGGGCCGAGAGCCGTGGGAACGGAGCGAGGCCGGTGGAGTAATTGATAATGAGCGACACCTGCACCACTCACCGGTCTCGAGTCCCACGGAGGAGCTCCGGAAGGATAAAAGGGAGGAGTGACGACAGTGTCGGACGAGAGAGGACCAGGCCTGGAGTTTATTTTGTGTTTTGGTTTTGTTTGTGCGCGACAGTCGTCCGCGAGGGGCTGTCGCGCTATTTTGTGTTTGTTTATTTTATTATTAAAGTTTTGTTTGAACGTTCGCCCGGTTCCCTCCTCCTTCTTCCCGTGATTACGAACTTTGTTACAGACGCATTAAAGCAAGGACACATTTTTATTCTGTAAATACATGTATAATGTTACAAAACATTTTTTTTAAATAAATGCTGTTCTTTTTAACTTTCTATTTATCAAAGAATCCTGAAAAAAAAATAATGGTTTCCACAAAAATATTATGCAGCACAACTGTTTCCTGTGACACTGAAGACTGGAGTAAAGATGCTGAAAATTCAGTTTTGCCATCAAAAAAAAATTAATTAAAGTACATTTGAAAGTATATTAAAATAGAAAACTATTCATTTAAATTGTTAAATTATTTCACAATATTACCTTTTTACTGTATTTTTGCACACAAAAAGAAAGAAAATGCAGCCTTGGTGAGCAAAAGCAAGTTATTTCAAAACTTACCAACCCCAAACATTTGAATGATAAAGAGTATAATGCATTTAAGTAAGAAATTATATGTTAAATGTTCAAATCCCAGTTTAATATACAAGCTGTCTGTATGTTAATTCCCCCCAGAAGTAGAAGTAGCACTTTGGTAATATAATTGCAAGGTATGACAGATGGAATGTTCAGGAAACCTGTTTGAAAATTACTATTAATTCTGCAGTTCTATTTGGTTACACTAGGGATGCAAAAACTGCACACTCCAGCTCTAATTATGGCTATACAGTACATAATTCATTAAATGTGGTACCTCTCCTCTTCCACCTTCCTCTGCGTCCATCTTTGCTGTAGGTAGTGGTGCTGGTATTTTCTGTGCTTCGGGTATCAGACATGTTATCACTGCTGTCCTCTGAAGCATCTTCTGACAGTTCCTTCACCATGTCTCCAATGTCCTTCTGCTCACATACAAACACAAGCCATACACATCACATGCCCAACACTAATTTCCATTAAAACAGCTCATCTGAATCTGATCAAACAGTTAATGTTAATTAATACATTTAATAGATCATTGGGAGAATTGGGGCCTGTTACGCGAACGTTAATTGAGCATTAATTATAATAGTGGTATAATAAATATTCATGTCAGTCAGCAGAACTGTATGAACAAACCAAAGCAATAGAAACCCCACATTTATATTTACTTTTCATTCAAGGTAGACATGTTAGCAGCAGTATATAGTGAATTAATGTGTGTTCACTTTTTCCGCGGTGTTGGTTCTGGAAGCATTTTTTCTTTGCATTTTATTTTGAAAAATGCTCTGTTAAAGCGTTATAAGTCATAAAACAAGCAAACCAGCTATGAGGTTTGCTTGTTTTAACACTACAAACTTTTATTTAAAGCAAAAAGTATTTGAAAGTCCAACAAAAAAAATAATAATTGTGTACCTAACAACTTTAGTGAAGGAAAAAACTACAATCCCAAGAAATATAAAAAATGACATAATCAAATTAAAAAACAATGGTGAAAACAATATATTTTATGTTTTGATTGCTAAAACTGCCCGGTCCTGCAGATTTGCTTTATACAACATTAGGAAGATCAGGCCTACACTATATATTTTGAAAATATTTACATGTATATATTTATATTTATATAATTTATATTATATATAAATATATTTAATATACAAATATAACATTATTTTTTTAACTATATACATGCATTTGCTCACTGCGACTCTGATTGGATGAATTTTCTGCACAGCATTATGGGTAATGTAGTTTTTTACAACAAATTATGCTGTTAAACATGATTATTTTAAACATAAGTTGAAATAATGTGAATAGATGGCTTAAACAAAAGCATATAGGCCCGGTTTCACAGACAGGGCTTAGACTAAGCCAGGATTAGGCCATAGTTCAATTAGGACTTATTAACATGGCTTAGAAAAAACATTACTGGTGTGCATCTTGAGACAAAACAAAGGCACTGATATGTTTTAAGATCAGTCAGTGCAAATTTATTCCAGTTGAAACAGCTCAGAATTACATTTTAGTCTGGGACTAGGCTTAAGCCTTGTCTGTGAAACCGGGGGATAGAGTAATAACCTTGGAGCTCATAACAGCTCTGTCTTTAAGGGTTTACAATTTACTGTTAAAAATCACTTTCCTTATGGGGAAAATGGTGTTTTATGGAGTTTTTACTGTACTTCCAGAACTCAACTGCTGCACTCTGTGTATCTTCTGAAAATCGAATCTATGATTGTAGTGATGCTAACACCATGTTGAGCTACAGGAATTGTGTTCAGGTAAGAAACATTTATTTTATGAGAGTTTCTGTAAGATTCTGGTTATGTTTAAGTATGTTTACCTTCAGTGTATAGACTCCCATTCTGCCGGGGACCTTGTAGAAGATCCCTTCCTCTCCACGTGAGTTTGTATGGAGCATGGCATTGAGACAGGCAAGAGGCGACGTTCCACTGGAATAAAAAAACAAAACAGCTGATTAAATCAATCACTGGCTTCACACAACTGAAAAGCTGCAACAAAGATCACAGTTCAGTGGTTGATTTAAAGATATTTGTGTATGTATGTCAAAATAAATTTAAATAAAGTAAAATTATTTTATTTAAAAATACTGAAAACATGCTACATTATGTCTGAATATGGCTAAAAAATAACTAAAAATGTCTGGCTTTTGATCTTGGCATAAACATATTAAAAGTGTCCATTTCTAACTGTGCAGCACAATGCAAAATATACAAAATTCAGGTAAGGTACACTATAGTGCAAACTACTACAAACATCATCTTCTATATAATATTTTAATATACATCCTTTGCTACCTACTGAGGAGAAATAGTCAAGGCACATAATATACACAGACATTAAAATTCAGTACTTTAAGACAATCTTTCAAAGAAAATATAAAGTAAATGTAAAGCCAAAAATAAATAAATAACGTAAGTAAATTGTAGTTTGTATGTGAAAGGAAGCTCTGTTTTTTTATTTATTATTTATATACTATTATAGTTGTTTTAATAATATTTAAAAATATATATTTTTAACTAGCTATTATTTTTATATTTCCATTTATATTTTTTTTTTACTATTTAGGTTAAATATGTCTTTATATTTATTCAGTTTTGGTTTAGTTTAGACAGTTTAGTTTTAGTTTTTATTTACTTGCAGTTAGTGATTTAGTGCTTGAACTTATTTCAGTTAGTTGTTGATGCAACATTTTTCATTTTCAGTTTTTCATCCGAATTTATATTTTATCTTATTTCATGTCAACTTTATTTCAAGGAACAAAAGTGACTTATATTTTCTACATTTCGTTTTGTACTATGTGTCTTCTCAAGAAAACTACTGATTAGTTTTAGTCTACAGTATTTAAAAAAAATAATCGCAATGACAATACAACAGGCTTAAGGAGGTTAAATTTATTTAGTATAGCTATTATGTAGCATCTTCAACAGAGCAAATCTGGCAGAAGCACAACAAACCACTAGCCATTTCTGAGGACAAGCACTATGGTCAAAGCCACGGCCATTAGGTCCTCGCTCTTGGGAGTCCCTTTGCATGCTGTGTCAACTGGGGACATGTTAATAACATGCATAGGGCTTGGCTAATGGATTTAAGTTAGTTGGAGGGGAGGATGTACTACTGTATAATCTTACCTTCTGGAAGACAACAGAGAAATGAAACAAAAAAAGAGATATGTAAAAGATGTAAAAGAGATAAATTAGATATGTGGCCACATAAAAAAATACAATAAATAAAACAAAAAATGTATATGATGCACAATCTGTAGTAAAGTGTGTGTGATAAAGAAATTGCTATTTTAATTAAAAAAAATAATAATACTCTGTAAAATGACCTCACCTTATCTCCTTAAGCCTTTCTCTCTGAATCACTTGCAGGATCTCTTTATGACTCATCGGTGTGTTGGGGTACTTCTCAAGCACCTGTGAACAGTATTACGGAAACAAGTGAACAATTCAGCAGTGACTCAACCGCAGAGAAAGAATGAATTCGGTCTGATGGTCAGTTAAAAAAGGAGGTTTGGTTAAACAGTAATGACTTCGAATTCTATCATTAGTTGACCTCACCGAAGCAGACAACCCTCTCTGTGAAACTGACCTACTTCTGATTGGGTCAGAGAAACATGTTAGCTTGGGTGAGAGAGTTACATTCAAAAGTGGTCGTGTTTCGAGAGTTTGGGAAATGCAAATGTCATTCCAAGTGATCTGTGGCTTTTAGGCACACATGAAGTCAGCTGCTGGATGGAGGCACAAGAGCTGCTTCACCCCTGCTGTGTCACACTGATGATGGGATCTCACGTCCTGCATTCATTTCAGTCATCCTTTACTTTGGTCAGGAAAGTACATTTATTCATCCATGCATTTGCTTACATGAAACCCAGTTTCTTAGAGACAAGGCACATACAATGGCACCACAATGTATCTGAAAACCAGTAATGTTTTATTACTATTTATGTACTACTATAGATTTAATTTTTTTGTTTTCAATTTAATAACAGATAAAGTTTTAGTAATTTTGTTGTGTTTTGTCATTTAAGTTTTTTTATTTTGATTTATTTTAGTAGCTCAATTTAAATTAAATGAAAGTAAGAAATATTGGCTTGGCAACCAGTTGAAATAAAATAAGTTGAACTTTTTGAATATTTTAATTTATTTCAAATTATGTCTTTTTTATGGTTTTGGTTATAGTTAGCAATAACAGCCCTGGCTGGACACTTCAGTCTCTCTTACAAATCTATGAATTTCACCATCTGCAATTAAATGATGTCAGACCTTTTCTCAGAAACAACTTTTCATTTCTGAGACATTTTTGCACAGCAGGTAGATGTATGAAGCCAGTTTCAAGTTCACACAAATTTTTTTTTTATGCATTTTAATAGGGTTTGATATTTGTTATTTAATGCAAAGACACACATGCATTTTAAGGGGTCCATTTAAAGATTCCACTTATCTTTTGTGGCCATTGTATTGAGTTTTATTATAGTAAAGTGTATTATAATATGTAAGAAATAGCAAATACCTGCATAAAAATCTGTATTTTCCCCATAAGCCTCTTTTGTATACTATATACGGTAGATCAGTTTGAATGGAAAAATGCCTACTAATGACAGCTACTAATCTGTGTGCTTTATTTTTTACTAATAATGGAAGATCTGACTCATTTCCTCAAATTAGTTCTTTTGAACAGTTCCTTAAAAAAATTGTAAAAAAAAAAAACAGCTTCAGAGGTTCTTTATGCTGTAAAACCTTTTGTAGGCTCATACAGTTTTTTTTTTTTTTCAACTGAAGCCATGATGAAATGGAAGTAGGTTTTATTATAGTAAAGTGTATTATAATATGTAAGAAATAGCAAATACCTGCATAAAAATCTGTATTTTCCCCATAAGCCTCTTTTGTATACTATATACGGTAGATCAGTTTGAATGGAAAAATGCCTACTAATGACAGCTACTAATCTGTGTGCTTTATTTTTTACTAATAATGGAAGATCTGACTCATTTCCTCAAATTAGTTCTTTTGAACAGTTCCTTAAAAAAATTGTAAAAAAAAAAAACAGCTTCAGAGGTTCTTTATGCTGTAAAACTTTTGTAGGCTCATACAGTTTTTTTTTTTTTCAACTGAAGCCATGATGAAATGGAAGTAGCAACAGATCTTTTGCTGTGTGTTGTGATTTACGTCTGAGTGCAACGGATTATTGAAACAGAAAAACCAAGTGGAGACTTCTACTAGTTCTATGCATTGGTTATTGATTGTATGTTGAGATGTAGGTGCTGCACTCAAAAGTGGACTTTTACACTTTAATTTTTGTGTTTACACAATAACATACTAAAAACTGAAAAGCAAAAATTTCCTTTGTGCTTTTTAAAAGTTTTGTGTGCAGATGACAGCATTTTCAAAACGATACCCGTTCACACGGATCGGCAAAAACTAAATGCTACATTATGTATGCCAGACCAGTAGTTGGCAATGTCACGTTGTAAATAAACACTACACGCCTGCACACATACCTGTAAACTGAACACACAATACGCATGCGAAGGACGTTACCATTTTTATAAATTTGCATTTTTGTAGTTTAGACTGATGATAAGAGTATCCTTTTTAAAAAACCTGCAGTTTGAAAACTGCCATTGATGTGTAAATGAACAGCCAAAACACCTACAAGTTTTTCAATTTTTAGTTGAAAACAATGTCGTGAAAATGCCCCTAAATGATTGGACACGTCCTGCATACGTCACCAAAGAGAAGATTGTTGTTTCTAGATCGAGTTTTTTTTTTTTTGTATCTACTGTTGGTTGGTACTCTGTTATATTGTATATTTATTTGTTGATTGATTCATTAAATAAAGAACAGTGAGTTATTACATTTTGATTGCACAAAGACAACATTTAACATATGCACGTATAAACTGTTCACAATAAGACATATACAATTAGTTTATAAAACAGATATGGATCATTTTCACTTCATGCTGACTTTAAGTTTTATTAATAGCTTATTTATTGTAATCTTCCAAGTTCAACATACTGCAGTGCAAACCTGTTATAACCTAGCCTACTTTTTTAACTGTCTTTAATTACGAATTAGACACATGTGTGGGTGAGCTAATCACTTTTAGAGTTAGACACGTCCAAAAAATGTTTGATTCAGAACAATTCATAAACAAACGGTTAAGTCAGATTCGTGGTAAACCGATTCACTAAAAGATCCGACTGAAAATTGGTTCACAAATCGGACTTCGCAAAACAGGTGCATAATCAGAAGCTGTAAACAAACGTGGAACTTTAGTTTGAAGACACTTGTATCAGTTACAGTGTATCAACTTCGTATGTCGCATATTACAGCCTGGGTCTAAAGTTATATTCAACAGCAAAGCGGAAAGTTCCGCTAATTTAAGATATCATACAAAAACACGGACGCACAAACGTAAACAAGCTGCGTTTGACAAGCTCGCGGTGTCTACCGACACAACATACTCAAGCGAGCGATGATTATGATCTTTTACAGCAGAAAACACAGACAAATTCAAAAGTACAGTAATATTGTTGTGTCGTCGAGAGGTTAATGGCAGTACTGGGTTGTTTATGCGGGTTTAGGTGAGCTAAGCTAACTGGCTAACAGCGAAGTGTCACTAGTCTGTATAAGCGCGCTAAGCTGCCTCGCCTGAGCTAGCAACTGACACGAACGTCATGCTACAGACGTTTAATGAAATCACTACCCGGATCAAAAGTTCCCAAATGGTACGTAATTGTAAAGAAAACCATTTCATGCATGCATTATGTCACGCTTAGGCAGTGTATGGATCTAAATGCACTTTAACAACGCCAACCGAAACCAGGCCCCGAAATGCATACGCAATACTTCGCCTACACCAGCGGGTCATGAACTCATAAACACAGTTGTACAAGTGGGAGCACAAGGCGAAAACAAGCTAAACAAACGCTCAAGAAGTCTTCGGTTTTACCGTTTTGGCGGCCTCTGCCCACGTCCTCCCCTTTTTCTTCTTCTGTCTTTCCCTCATGTCTGCGGTCGGTCGCGCAAAATCGACCTGGGTGCTGTAGAAAGTGTTAATGTTGCTTTAGTTACCGTGCAAGACCTGCCATCTCTGCCATATTGGGTTTTTACTGTAAGAGACTAATCACGTGACCCTCTGGGAAACGTCATCTTACTGTACGATGACAGTTCAGGGGAAACCACCTACCTAAGGCTTGTCTGTCCATTGTTTTCATTGTATAAACGTTTCAAACTCCAAAGGGTCATTCTACAGAAACGTCCACTTTTCTGTCCCTAGACTTTACAGAAATATTACAATTGAAATACACATTAGGGTTACAATATTTTTATATTTTAAAATGAAACAATATGTTATTTGAACAATTACACCTTCCTGAGCTATCAATGTGGCATTATTTTTTTTATTAATTAACAGATACACACGCTTACTCATAGTATCAATTTAAAGTGTTTATTCCGGTCAAATGACAAGTGATGCATGTAACAGATGCTATTCACAATCGTGGACTTAAAACAAGAGCTTTACTTTCACAAGTTAGATTACAGTGGTCAATAGATGGCTAATATATAAAAGGTTATAAGCAATATATTTACTTTTCAATGCATTTATGCCATAACAATACACTAAATAACAATACAAACCAAGTGGCATATTTTAATAGAAAAATGCAAGCAGACATTTCAAGTAAACATTTCACAAAACTAGTTTCTGGAGTTTTGAATTCTTGTAAAACAACATTAACTGTTTGGGCACATTCTAGTCACACTTAATGGTTCATGAACACGTTTAAAGGGGTCATATGATGCAATTTCAAATTTTCCTTTCTCTTTGGAGTGTTACTACTTTGTTTGGCCTTCCAAAAGAGGACGATATCCGCTTCATCATGCCTAGAGCTGACCCTTGCTGGTCGCTGAGGAAATACATCAACTTCGTGCTGTGGATCGCCGGATGTCGTCACATGTGGTTGCCGCAAGCCTGCCAATACACAAAATAATGTTCTTTTTAGCAACATCATATGACCCCTTTAAAGTTAAAGATGCACTCAAGCATTCAAAAGTGCTCTTTTGCAAGCTAAAACAATGATTTAGGCTATACATGAAATTAATAGCACTTTTGTTTAGCATTTATGTCATCAAACATATTAAGAGATATGAAGACTCATAAGAATATTCATATTAGTCTTTAAAAATATTCTACATAATGCAGGTCGGCCCGTCATGACCGGTGCCATGTTGATACCACATGACCAACCATTTCTCGTTTTCACTTGAAGTGGGATTAATATTAACAGTTTCGGTTATTAGATGAATTATGTTTAGTAGATTTAAAATTATTTAATACAGTTACAACATTTGATAGGCTACAGCTATCCACTGTAATTATGACAGTGATATATTTATGACAGTGAATTCCGCTTACTTAACTGTACCCTACACTGTAGCCAAACAAAAATAAATAAAAATAAAAAATATTTAACAAAATTTGATTTAGTTGATTCAAAATTAATCTTTTTATTTGGCTTAGGTCTAATTAATTTACTATAATATGTTTAAATTAATTTTTTATCAAACTAAAATTTCTTATGTGGGACAAACATAATTATTTATTTTATTATTATATATTTGTTTATTAATTAATTTTCTTATCACATTTTCTGCCCACAGCCTAAGCACATGCAAGACTCTACAGCATAATGGACAAACCACAAAATTCAAAAACATTACAGAAACTACTCTAAATGTTCAACATAACTAAACATTAAACACTAACATGGCTTTTACTTTATTAAAAAATAAATAAAAAACGCCTAATCCTAAATTTACTCTCCTTGCAAAGCATACTGGGAGCTACAGATCCACTGCCCAGTTGTCAACAATTCATGTAGTTTTAACAAAAATGAATTGAGTAAACTCAAATTTTGAACACAATGCAATAAAGTTGTTACAAAATGTTCCAAATTGTGTTCCTTCAGCACAATCAATCAATCAATAAATAATAAAATGAGTGTAGGGGGCTCCAAGTCACATACATAAAATTCCATACAGCTGCTGTTAATGTCTCCATAAATTGCCGTTTGGAATGTGACAATTTTCTGCATGAAGGGTATCCACAGGATATTCAGTGAGCAAAATAAAGGGACTTTATTTTATCCACCAGGAATTGATTTGATTGTGAAAAGTTACATACTGTACCAGTAGGAATATATATGCTTGCTAAAAACTGTTTATTAGTAGCTGCCTACTTAATATTACCCAATAGCCTAAGCAGCCTAAGTGCCATCAATTAAATAAAGTTATTAACTGATATCAGTTAATATGAGGATATCAAATCCACTAAATAAACAAGAACATTCATCAAGGAAGTAAATAAGGACAGTTTTGATTTCATGTTGACCTTAAGGGTCCAAATAATATATAAGTATATGTATGTGCATTAAAGGTTAAAGCTTGCCCCTTGGCCTAATCCAAGCTTGTGATAAACCTCCCAGAGCACTGAAGCTAAAGTGGCCTACAATGGTATGTAACCAAGAGTCATATGATCTATGGTATACTGGCTTCCTTATTCAAACTCCCTCTGTGCTTTTTCTTTAATCTTTTACATGACCTTCAATGAAGATGCTGTATGTATGAAGTCATGGTTTGATATTCACGTTTGTACAGTTCAGGATTGTATTTCTTGTTATGTGGTAAACATTGAGAGATTGTTTGTTTATGATCCATTTATTGTTCGCATTGCTGTTCAAGAATGACATCACAAGCTTAAACAGGATACACTAGCTTTTTCAAGTATACAGGAGACAGTTGTGCTTAAAACGGCTAAGCTTTGATGCTAAAAAATCAAGATGATGAAAAAGACAAATGGCATCGTTTAAAGCTCATGAAAACAGTGCAAAGAATAATTAAGTGCTTTCTATGCTTCTATGCTTGCAGGCGTAACACACTGTACAGGCTCATGGCTGGTAGGCTGCTGCACAAGCCCCCATTGAGGCTGGGCATTGGGGCCCAGAGGCCATGGAGCTGGCTGATGAAGAAGCAGATTGACTTGGCCCTTGGTACCTTGAGGAGGAAGAAAAGAACAAGGTTTAAATGCGGACAATTCATTTCAGCTTTCTGGGGAGCAGCTGAATAATAGATGATGTGCAGGGTACTCACCACGATCTGGCTTTCATGACCCGGGATGCGGTCGTCCGCTTTCTGTAATGGCCAAAGTCACGTATCAAGTCTTGGGTCCTTATATCTGACCTCTGAAGGTCCAGGGGCACCATGGTGGGTGGAGAAATGTCCAGCTCCAGAAGCATAATGTTCTCAGCCTGGGACAACAAAAGATTTTTCAAGATTTGACTAGATTATACACTACAGTTCAAAAGATTGGGCTCAAGTTTTTTCAATTATTATTATTATTATTATTATTATTCAGCAAAGGCACATTAATCAAATGTTACAAAAGATTTGTGTTTCAAATAAATGCTGTTATTTTGAACTTTCTATTCATCAAAGACTCCTGAAAAAAATATATCATGGCTTCCACAAACATTAATTGCCTTAACATAATAATAATAATAATAAATTTTTCTTGAGCACCAAATCAGCATATTAGAATGATTTTTGAAGGATCATGTGACACTAAAGACTGGAGTAATGATGCTGAAATAACAAATAAGTGACTTAACAAATAAGTGATTTAAATAAATAAATAAATAAATAAGTGACAGCAATGTTGAATAATTATGACATAGCTGTATTACCAAAAAAAGAGTCCTATAACTAAAAAATATTACATTATATACTGACATTATCACTTTTATTATGCCAGTAAACTGTTATAGATGCAATTTTTATAAAAGTCTGGATCAGTCTCTGGGGGTTGAATAATTTTGATTGCAACTGTAAATGCATAAGATTAAAAAAAAAAAAAACTTAAAAATCTTACCAACCTCAAACTTTTAATAATTTTTTGTTGCTAAATTCACTAAAACGTTATTATTACCTTAAAACAGTAATATGTTTTATTCCATAATGACTGGAATTTTTAAAAATGACTTTATCTCTGCACAATACCAACCCTGTATCTAGAAGGAGACCCGGTTGTCACAGCAGCTTGAGCATATTGACTAATTGGTCTCTTGTGTCCCACTACAGAAGTTGGCCTTCGTCGGACGAGAGGGGAGTTACTGGAAAATGAGAGAAAATACAATATCATCATCCTTTTTTTTTACTGTAATGTTAGGAAGAAAGCTTTTATTTTACGTACTTTTCGGAAGGAAGAAGAGGTAAGACTTTCCACTGGTCTTCCTCGCTGTCGAAGTGGAGACGATTTATGATCTTATTCTTTTCCTCTGGAGGAATGAAGTTCTCAATAATCAGGTTTCTGGTCGAAAAAAAATACAAAGGGACAAGAGAAAAAAAAAAACATCACGGCATGTACAGGCGTTTTGTATTTTTATAGCTTATTTCAGAATAAAACTGTGAGGACAGGTGGGACATACTTGAATTTCATCTCTCTTGTCAGCTCATTCATTGTCTGCTCCAGTTCCTGCCTCATTGTGACATGTTCATTGATGATATCTCCAATCTCAGACCTCACCAGCTGCAGCTTACTGTAAAACTGAGACAGACAACCAATGCAGTGTTGACTGGGGTGAAAATAGACTAAAATATAAGCACTTATAACATAACAACATTAAACAGGGTTAGTTGTGCTTTTCCTATGAGCATCAAATACCCATGTTACGAACATAATTTAAAGAAGTGATTAAAAAAACAGTACACTCTAATGAACGGTGGCCTTGAAAGCACGATTGAAAATTGCTTGAATGGTTGATTTTGATGATTAAAATTAATTGAATTGATTAAAAAACACAAGCTAAACGTTTTAAGCAGGCAGTCTAAAGGTCTAAATATCAGTCTAAATATGCCATGCCTGATAAAGATCCATGATACCTACAGTAAACCATAAACCAATTTTGACAGGGATAATGTACAATGAGCCAGATATTATCACTAAATAAACCAGGTATCAGGACCTTGCTTATTGTGCCTATTGTACATAATAAGATTTATGAAAACATGCCAAATAAATAAAAAATCTGGCCATAAAATATTGATTTAAATCAAAGTAGCTGGAGATGTCAATTATACAGTTTAGCTCTCAACCTTTTTGACTCAAGGCCCTCCTTTGATAATATTCGAAGAACCTCCTGTCCTCATAAGGTGATATGTAAATTTAAACTAATTTTTAATACTAAATTTAAATACGTTTAAGACTTATTGGAGCCTTGGAAGTTTTCGGAGACTCCCTAGTTGGTTGAGAACCACTTTTATATTAAAATTTTTTTAAAAGATAATCAGAATTGAGTATTCCTTACACGTAAGTCTAACATAATGTGCTAGACTTACATTTCTTTCAGCTTCAAAAACAGTGAGCAGTGTGTGTGTGTGTGTGTGTGTGTGTGTGTGTGTGTGT
>NW_015640445.1:521967-542827 GCF_001515625.1 Sinocyclocheilus rhinocerous | reverse complement strand
TGTGTGTGTGTGTGTGTGTGTGTGTGTGTGTGTGTGTGTCAGCGACCTTATGTACCTTTTTAAGTTTCTTGGTCTTAAATTCCACTTCTTGCTGTAGAGTGGTGAACGTCTCTTTCAGTTCAATTGTCTCTTCATCCTGTTCAAACATCAGCTGCTGCATCTCTCTTTCCATTCTATCCTAGAAGGATTTATCACACGCACATAAGAGATTCTGATTCTTCAAGTGTTTTTATGTTGCTGTGTATTCTATAGCTACTTTTGTACTAGGGTCACCTGCTCAGCAATCTCTTGCCTCTTCAGTTCCAGCATTCTCTGCTGTTCATTGGTGTGGTCAATGATGTTTTTCCCTCCAACCAGAAGCTTACTTTCTATAGCCTACAAAAAACATGGCACAAAGTATATGGTGTGGTTTATGAATGATTTAGTGTATAATCTGCATGAAGAAAAAAAACTGTGTGGAAAGAACTAACCTTGTATTTTTCAATCAAAATTTCCACGGATTGTTGCTCCTTCAGCAACTCTTCCACAGTCTTAGCTTTCTCGTCTACGATGCCAAGTTTCCTGCTAATATCAGGCTTGTAATTGGCAGAGGTCTTGGCCATCTGCTGCTTCCACCAATAGTCCTCCACACTCTCCTCCTGAACGGTCTCGACGACCCCCACCTCTCCATCCCTTGGAGTTTCCACCTCTCCGCTGCTTATGCTCCTCTTCATCCTCATACTGTTTCTCCTCCGTCTCCTCCTTTCTTTCGCCAGCATCCCTCGTTCCTCGAGCTGCACCTTCAGCCGGGCTATTTCCTCTTGGAACTCACGGAGCAGGGCGTCTTTGGGGTCCTCGTTGATCTTTGGCTTGTTCCTGATGTTCTTCGCTCTGTTGGCGTACCTCAGTGTGGTGAGCGTCTCATCGTAGTGGCACGAAGCTGGTCCAACGGTGGCCACCATAACTGTTTTTGAGTTGCCTCCGAGGGAGTCCTGTAACAGCCGGGTGAGTTTGGAATCCCGGTAGGGTACGTGGGTACTCTTCCCATCCACCAAAGCCGAGATAACATTTCCAAGAGCTGAAAGCGACAAGTTTATTTTTGCAGCCTCTTTAAACCTCTGTCCCTGCGCGCCTGTTTTGCTTTGCCGCTCACTGCCGGCCAGATCCACCATGTTTAACTTTCCAACACGAATGTGGTCTTCACCATCAGTTCCCATTTCGCTGCATTCAATAGTTATGACAAAAATTCCATGAGATCTTGAGCTACGCTCATTCATTTTGGTAAATCCGACAGATCTTGATTGGTTCCCCAAGTTCATGACATGCTCAATCTCCTTTATGTTCTTAGTCACCACAGATGAGAGACCTTTGACATAGACACCCAACTCGGGATTTTCCTTGAGCTCCAGTTTTTTATTGTTGTCCTTGCAGAGAAGGTCTCGTATCTCTTCTTGATATATTTCAATGTAAGACACTCTCACAAGATACTGTTGGTTCTGAGACCTGGATATGTGAGTGAAAATGTGCTGAAATGAATTTGGGATGACTCCCCTCCTCTCGGGGTCTGTGGGCACACCTTCCATTGTATATGTTTTGCCAGTGCCAGTTTGCCCATAAGCAAATATAGTTCCGTTGAACCCGTGCAAAACAGAGTCAATAAGAGGTTTGCATGCGTAGTCATACAGCTCGTTTTGTTTCGAACCCACGTCATAGACGGCATCAAACGTGAATGTTTTTAAGAGGCTTCCGGATGATTTGGGATTACGCACGCTCACCTGTCCCAATCTGACATCTACTTCAACAATTCTTTCTTGATTCGTTGCCTCTTCCTTCTTGTTTAAAGGGCGGCAACGCACCACCACCTTCACCGCCTCTGATTTCTTGCCAATCGACATGGATCGCGGTCGCAATAGGCTATTTCTCTTCATCATTTCTATGAAAAAGCCTGTACATCTTTAATATTCTGCTATGTTATATATGAATGCGAGGAAGGATTAAATGCAATACGCACATTCACATGCAACCTACACATACGCATTTGAATGCGGCAAATGTATGTCCATCCTATGAAAACAGGAGCGCAGAACATCTTGGTCCAACGCCATCGTTACACTCCGCTTCATGCACCGAGCCCCGCGCATCTCCTGCTCCGGCGGCACACGCCCTGCTCCTCACAGACAATAGACGGAGCGCGCTGCTGATAGGTAGACTAGCATGTTTTCTCTCTGCGTGAGGTGCTGACGCATTCGGTGTGCAGGTTATAATCATTCAATGATGAGATTATTGGTCATTAAGTTATTATAAGTAATACAGCACAAAAGTGATATATGGCTAAACGAGTTCATTATGGTCAAAAATTAGACTAGGTTTATGTGACAACCTTCATGTTTGTTAAGGGTTTGAGAGAAGTCAAAATCCTTTAATAGCTCAAAAATGTATTTAATTTATAAAGATTAATACACTTAATTCTGCAGGGGGAAACGTTACCATAAAAATATAACGATGATGATAGTAAATGCTAAAATACTAATATATATAGGCCATATATAGGCCACAGATATATATATATATATATATCACACATATATATATATATATATATATATATATATATATATATATATACACACACACACACAATCACAATGATGATGAAACAAGCATTTTCATAGCTAAATGAAATGTAATGTTTTTCTATATTATTTGATATATTATTTGATAGTATATGCTATAATAGATAGATAGATAGATAGATAGATAGATAGATAGACATACATACATGCATAGATTATCATGGGATTTTTGTGACTGCATAACCTGTTTTACAGTCTCCATCTGTAAATTATTATAACAAAATGTTATAATGGTTAGATACCCTAATCTTAATATTCCTATCTGACATATTACATTTTCACATGTCCTGAATTTAAAACAGGGTGGAATATTAACATATACATATAATTTAATTACACATACAGATGGGGGCTGCAAAATATACGGTCACAAAAATGCTATATGATAATGCTTGTTTCATCATCTTTGTATTCTATCTATCTATCTATCTATCTATCTATCTGCATTTGGGTCCAAAAATAATTTCATCATAATAGTCATAATAATAGTCATTTCGAACAGAACATGGTTAATATTACTGCACAATACTGAACTTTCAGGCTTGGTAATCATACTAATGTGACTCAGAATTACAATCATTAAGTTTATGGCTAATGATAATCTTTCCTTATTACCAATGTAACTAATCTGTGCACACCTTGGAGTAATTTCCATCCATTTGCACTGATTGCTATGATTTACATTGTTTTTGAACGGCTTCAGAATGTGTTCTCGCTGACCACGTGACTCCAGCGTTCAGTCATACTCGGCCAATGGGACTGCGTGTCCCCGCTCAGACCGTGTGGAGAACTTTACCGGGTGCAAAGTCTCAAGTTTCGTTTAACTTGTCCTAGAGAATCATCAGCGTCTTTTATTCCATCATCAGTCTATAGCGGCCGGTGTTTCTGTCTATAAGTATGAATGAATGTTTCGCTCTGCTGAATCTATCTAGTGCGTCGCGCAACTGTCAAATCGTGAGTTGCCAATAGCAACAGCGTTTACGCGTTTATTTTCAACATTAATATCTTGTTAATGCCATAGACATCTAAAACCGTTTTTGTCACGAAATGTAAATTATTACAAGTACTAAAAGAAACGTTTTTTGTTTTGCTGTTGAAGACAAAAATGGGTTTGGGACAGAATCGGGTGCGTTTGCTGTGTATGCTGTCTTTAACGCTTGTGTTTTTCATTGTTGAAGTTGTGGTAAGCAGGATAACTGCATCTCTCGCAATGTTGTCAGACTCTTTTCACATGCTGTCGGATGTAATAGCTTTGATAGTGGCTTTAATCGCGTTGAGTTTTGCGGAGACAACTCGTGCCACAAGTAAAAACACGTATGGATGGATCCGCGCAGAAGTGATGGGAGCGTTAGTGAACGCCGTGTTTTTGACGGCCCTCTGCTTCACTATTGTATTAGAAGCCGTTGAGCGCTACACGCTGCCTCACGAGATTGAGAATCCACGCGTGGTCATTTGGGTTGGCGTTGCTGGTCTCCTGGTGAATGTACTCGGTCTTTTCCTGTTCCACGGACACGCAGGGTTTGGTGGGCACGGACACTCTCATGGGGGTCACTCTCACACTGGACACTCTCATCTTCACAAGACAAATCGCAGAGAGTATGAAAAACCAAAGCCGGCACACGAAGAAGCATACAATCTCATGATAAACAGCAACAGTTCTCAAGGAGACCAAACTTCTGAACTAAAATCAGGTATTTGATTTAAATTACAATTTTACTTATTTGTAAAGAATATTTTATTAAATGTTTGTTTTTTCATTATTATTTTATTTATAATCTAACACATACATATAAATTCAGGATTGTCACATTCTTGGAACACCTGGAAATATTAGGGAATTTTAAAATTGTTATTTTTACACCTAGAAAAAATTTGGAAATTCCTAAAATCATATTTAAAAAAAGTCCTGTTCCCACAGTCCTGGAAACTGTTGAAATATCAGGGAATGTCAAAAAATATTTAAAAAAAAATTTTTTTTTTTAAATCCTTAAAAAGTAAAAGAAACGTCTATAGTCAACAATTTTTTGTAGTTAGTATTTCTTCGGCTAGAAATTGGTATCCGGTTTTCGCACGACCAGAAATGTAATGGGAATAACATGGAAATTCAGAAAGCGTGGGAACCCTGTCTTAAAAGTCATGGAATATCAGGGAGTTTCAAAAGTGTGATTTCCAAGCCTGGAATAGTCATCAGAATTAATAAAATCTTAATACGATCATGTAAATGTCTATAGTCAACATAAATTTTGCACAGTACATGTACTTACAGCGTACTTACTTAAGAAAGTACTGTAATACAAGATAACTACATGGGGTAGGGTTAGGTTCAGGGTTAGTACCTAGTTATTTTAATTACTATAATAAGTACATTTATTTATTTAGTCATTTATTAGACGCTTTTATCCAAGTACATAGTGTGTACATGAGTACATAGTATGGTATTTTGTAGTTAGTATTTCTTCAGCTAGAAATTGGTATCCAGTCAAAAAAATGGAAACTCAGAAAGCGTGGAACGGTGTCTTAAAAGTCAACGCAGTTTTCTGTGGTAAATATTTTCTTCTACTTATTACCTCTTTTAGTGCAAAAAAAAAAATCTATAATATTAGTATTTTTAAAAAATGAGATTTTTTTTTTTTTTTTTTTTTTCAGAAAGTGTTAAAACCCTGGAAGAAGTTTGAAGAAATAGCTTGGCCATAATTTTTATGCACACAACCTAATGAAAAACATGTATAATTAAAAACGATGTTTTCTTCATCTTTATTTTTCTGCTCATTTTGCTGACTTTTCCAGACAGCCTAAACATCATAATCACTGCTAAGGGCTCGTTGGAGGACTTGGATCACAGTTCTGAGTCGGCCTCCCAGATGAACATGCGTGGGGTGTTCCTGCACGTGCTCGGTGACGCGTTGGGGTCCGTCATTGTGGTAGTCAACGCCTTGATCTTCAATTTTGTGTGGACACCATGCCACAGCGACACAGTCTGTTTCAACCCCTGCCGTAGCAGCCACTTGACTGACCACCAACATGTTAATACCACAGTCCTGAGCATATCCAAAACACCCGACAGGATGCCCAGAACTGTCTCTGTGGCCGGACCATGCTGGGTGCTTTACCTGGACCCAACGTTATGTCTAATAATGGTGTGTATTTTGCTCTACACAACTTTCCCTCTCCTAAAGGAGTCGGCTCTGATTCTCCTACAAACAGTCCCCAAACAGATCGATATGCACAAGCTGAATGGGAAGCTAAGGAGCTTGGATGGAGTTAAGGCCGTTCATGACCTGCATATCTGGCAGCTGGCTGGGTCTCGCATTATTGCGACCGCTCACATCAAGTGCACGGATCCAGCTTCTTACATGGACATTGCCAAACGCATTAAAGACATCTTCCACGATGAAGGCATCCATGCTACTACTGTTCAGCCAGAATTTTCTCCCATTTCTGAAGGATCTGGTGACTCCCAGTGTGAGCTTTCCTGTCGAAGTCAATGCAAACCCAAGCTATGTTGTAATCCGACTAAAAGAGCTAAGCCAGCTAAGCCTGAGTCGGAGTTGACTAAGAGTAAAGAAAAGTCCTGCAGGCACACTGTAGGATGGGCTGATCGGAAAGAAGTGGAGGATACTGTACATACGGAGATGGAATCAACGGTTTAGCTCAAGAAGGACATTATATTGCATGAGTTGCACATGTCCATTTGCTCACAGCTGATTGTTGCAGGAAAAAGTAGGGCAATTGTCTGGACTATTTCAAATCTGCTTATTGCAGAAGTATGTCTTTTAAAGAGCTGGGTTTGTTAAACCCAAGAACATTCAGTTCATCAGTTCATGCTGTGTTCTGTATATAATCCTGATATATAAAAAAATTAAAACAACTTTATTCATATGATGTATTTATTTTTTCATAAATCGTTTGTTATACTTCAAGAATATGCATATTCCTGGCATATTAGTGTGTTTTTAAAGACTCATTGCAGAAGTATGTTTGAGAGAGTTGGGTTTGTTAAACCCAACAACATTAGATTTAATGCTGTGTTCAATATATAAACCTGATATATAATTTTATTTTTAACTTTACAATATTTTGTATGTTGTTTCTTATTGATTGCTATATAGATAGATAGATAGATATTAAAAATGAAGACACTGATGCATATTAATAGGAGATGTTATTTTTCATAAATAGTTTAAATTATAATCCAAGAATATGCTAATTCATGTCGTATTAGGGTTTTTCTTTTTAATGAAACTATCATACACTTTTGCGAACAAATGCAGGCATACATGTTCAACAATGAGAAAAATTCCTATAATATTCCAATTTTGGCATCGTAAACATTTTTTAATTAAAGATTTTTGTGGTTTATTTCAAATATATTAAAGAATCCACAGAAATATATAATGTTTATTTATTGAAAACATTTATTTAAAAAAAGCATTTCTCTTTTTTTCTGCTTTACATACAATTTCATTCTCTTTTTAAATGAATAGTTAACCTAAAAATTCAAATTGGAATGAAATTAAAAAATGAATGGGTGCCGTCAGAATGAGAGTTAAAACAGCTGCTAAATTATCCATAACACTGCTTTCTCAAGTGAAAAAGTCATCTCGTCTAAGTCAGGTCGAGAAATATGCACAGATCAAGTACTGTTTTACAAGAGCAAACTGTTCTAAACAGTTCTCAACAAATATGTCAGTACATTTTGATGTGAGAAGACAACAGGGGATTGATGGATGTTCACTGGTGGAAGTATTATTGTGGATTATGAACTGGCATTGTGGTCAAAGGTTTTTAAATTTAAACACCTTAATGATAGATTTGTTTCTTACAAACATACAGCTTTTAATGTCACAAAATGTTCATTGATTGACTGGAGTTGTGTGGATTATTGCAATGTTTTTATATCATTCTGACGGCACCCATTCACTGCAAA
This sequence comes from Sinocyclocheilus rhinocerous, assembly GCF_001515625.1. Lineage (NCBI taxonomy): Eukaryota > Metazoa > Chordata > Actinopteri > Cypriniformes > Cyprinidae > Sinocyclocheilus > Sinocyclocheilus rhinocerous. The sequence goes on along the minus strand of NW_015640445.1, from coordinate 535,288 downwards.
TGACCCATTAGTGAGCAAGTGATGTAATGCTACATTCTCCAAATCTGTTCTGATGATAAAACAAACTCAAATACATCTTGGATGACCTGGGGGGTGGGTAATTTTTCAGCAAATTTTTATTTTTGGGCAAACTATTCCTTTAAGATATGCTACAGTTTATTATTAAAATATGCATGATTATTATAGAACACATCTTTTTAGTCACGCTGCAAAAGGAACCTAATATTCTATTATTTGGTTTATGAGTCATCCATGTTACTGTCCCTGATTTAAACATGAGATGCAGCAGTCAGTGGTGTCCTCTCGCACAAAATGACAGCTTGCTCCTTGCACAGCTGTACAAACAGATCATGTCTTTAATGGACCTTGGAACCAACTGCACTCGTATAAAAGCACACAAACACTGAGATAAGTCTTTAGTAGGTTAAATTCTTTAAATAGATTTCTACTCTTGCACAGCCATGTGGAGGATCAGGGGATGTTTGTTATGAAACAACAGTATTGGGATAAGGGTGGGGAGCACTTAATGAGGGCAGTGTGATGCAATCAGTAAAGCAGTGTATGGGGCCCTGTTTCAGAACAATGGAGAATGGTTCTTATTCAGTCATTGCATAGTCTTCAAATCAATTCTCTAGGATAAGAGACCTGATGTGTGTCTACTATTGTAACAATTAATAATTGATTGACAGCTATGTCCTTTCATTATTTACTAAAGGCTCATTCACAGCAAGGGCACTAACTATAAAAATAACAATAAAGATATAGTGTTAGAAATCTTTGTAAATTTTAAGTAATAGCTGAATCCACAGCACAGTGGATTATTATTATTATTATTAAAATGTCTTTCAAAATGAAGGATAGAAATGTTGACAGCCAATCAGAATCCATCTTGCTTTAAAGAGCTTGAGAAGGACACAACTGCAGCACATGCTTATAAATAATAAACAGGATGTTGTCGTGTGTTAGTGGAAATATAGTTATCGTTATAGTTATCTTTGATTGTCCTTGGTGTGAGTGGGGATTAGTTGGTAATGCAAAAACGCAAATTGCTATCAAATTAACAACTCGCAACAATATCGTTCCCAAGTATTAGTAATATTTTGGTAATTTTGATTTATTGGCAACCTTGTAATCCCTTGCAATCACGATTAGGCTACTGCAGAAGAAAGGACGTCGAAGGGGAGAAAATTATGAGTTTTAATTTGGGGTGAACTATAACTTTAAGAAACATTAGTTACAACATAAGACATATAGCAAAGTCATAATAAAGACGAGTGCGGGAAATAAATACAGACTGTACAAACAATAGGTGGAGTAAATTACAAAAGTTAGTGCAATTACTAATGGCCTACCATGCACTGTGTGTTTTACAGAGATAATTTTATTGCGTGTTTGCCATCTTGTGGATGAACATTACATCGCAGGCTTTCAAGTAATTGCGGGGATTGTTATTAGTTATCCGGGTTATTGGTTGACTAAAGCAAACTAAATCCATTAAAAAAAAACTTGAAATAAAATAAAAGTTATCTGAAATAAAATATAACAAAAATTAAACTTATTTTATTACAGCTAGTTGCCAAGTCACGATTTTTATTTTCATTTAGTTTAAGTTGATGTACCTACCTAACTAAAAGTAAAACTGAAATAAAAATAAATTTAGGAATTAAAACATAAATATGTAACAGAAAATGAAATTATGACAGAAAATTCATTCAAAATACGAATAAAAACTAATATCTTAATGAAACAAAAATTTGCCTACATGCATTAAATGATCATAAACCACATGCACAAAGTCATATGTATGTAGATATATAAACTGGGGGTCCCTCTGTTGCTGATGTATTATTTCCTAAAGTGATGCAAAATTATATTTTCAGCATAACTTGTTGATTAAAAAGTTTAAAGTAAAATGTACATGAATTTCAAATGTGTTAGTAATAAATGTCCCTGTTTTGCTTTATCCATATGATTTGAGAAGCTAATTTAATTAGTAACCTATAATTATGCAGAAATATTTAATTCTATACAATGAATTAATTTAAATATTCATATAATTTAAATAATATAATATATCCACCCACACCACCATACCCCTAACCTTTGAAAATTATATATATATATAGGTTTAAATGAAAAAAAAAAAACACAACACACAACAAATATATATATTTATATATTTTTATTTTGTAATATATTTGTATATTATATATTTGTAATATACAAATTTTTTTTTTCACATCTTATACATTTAACTCATTACCTGAGGTAGAGTTGGTGGATTGCTCGTGATCAGCAGGTCTGTGGTGTGGTGTAGTCAAATGCATGTTTCCTCCTCCTCCAGTCTTCCGCCTGCTGTCTGTCATTACACACATTGACCTCCAAACATGGCCGGCGTACGAGCCCTCGGTTCCCTCTCCAGACTCACAACCAGAAGATATACCCTGTTTCCAGGTACTTCACTCATCCACAATCTTTTCTTACATTTCTTTACATCCCTATCGAATTTGGCTTTGACACTTGCATAAATAAACCACTTTGAAGAGTCATCTCAGTCATACTCCACTGTAACTTAGTAGCTTAGCTCAGCTGCTAATTAACTCAGGGTCTAGTGATGAATGTTTTGTGACTGTATAAGTTTCATGCTCGTGCATTTTGCATTGCAATAATATTACGGTGTACGCAACGAAATGCTAGCGTTTATAAATGCCGTTTTTATTTTATTAACAGTAGAGTTGGCGCTCTGGCATGCTGCTCCCATGCAGATTGCTAATACTGGCCATTATCTGTTAATGCATGACAAAACGTATCAATACAAATGTGTAAATATGCATATACATGTAATATAACGTGTTTAATATGGAGTCGTTCCCTCTGCCATTGAAAACTAGTGTAATCGGGTTTGTTTGGAAGAGACCTGCTACTTGGTTTCTATAATACGTAATATAAAAATTATTGTTAAATTATGACTAAGTCAGAATTGTTTACAGAGACACTTTGCATTCAATTCATAATGTTTCCATCATCATTGGGAAGTGTCTGACATTATCATTGTGGTTGTAGTGTAGGTTAAGGGGAAACGAGGTTAAAGTTCATCTGTTGACTGTAAGGTACTACTGGAGTAATGTCCTCTACAGGACGGTCTACATTCTTCTGTGTGTAATTTATCATCACTGACTTTCAACTTATCCTGGCTTGACCCTCACTGGTTAGAGGTCTTTTATATTTGGTATTATGACTTCTGTGACCCTTCCGTGATTTTACCTTCACATATTCATCACTATTAACTTTTTTTTTTTCATCCAATAAAGGTGTCACCAGACGGACCTTTAGAGTTGCTGCTTGTATGATGGGTAAAATCATTATATATTACATATAAAATAAAATTAAAGTGTGTGTGACATACATACATACATACATATTGATAAAAGATGAGATGCCCCATTTTGGGGACCGCATCAAGTGATTTTATATACACAGAAAGCATATTAAATGCTTCTAAATGTGTCTACTTTAATGTTTCAAATAATGTTTGTGAAAACAAAATGTCAAAATATTATATATTTATATTATATATTTATAATTTAAAAAAAGCTGTATTAAAGTCTTATTGTTTTGATGCTTTTTCGTATTTGATCCAAATATAATATACACACACATAAATATGCACAACAAAAAATATGTATAAATGGTATAACAATTATATAAATACAAATTATAAATGTATATATATTTATGTTTGTGTGTATGTATATGTATATTATGTATAACATTTATTTTGTGTTTTTTATATTCTCAATTATTTCATGTATTGATTGGTTTTTCATTTTCATGTCTTTTCGATGTTTCCTCAGCTCATACACATGTGAACTATGAGATCAAGGGAGATGTAGCTGTGATCCGTATGAATGACCCCAGTGCACGGGTAATAATTATCTCCTCAAAACCATGCATTTATGCATTCAAAATGATATTATAATCTGTCATAATGTGTTTTTGTGGTGTCTAGGTCAATACGCTGTCTGTTCAAGTGCAAAGGGAGATGGCAGAAGTTATGGATGAGATTTGGGGAAACAATGCTGTCCAGAGCGTTGTTCTCATCTCATCCAAACCCGGCAGCTTCATTGCAGGGGCAGACCTTAAGTTAGTATCAGGATTCATAATATGTTTATTAGCTGATTGTTGTGATCATCATCAAATACATTGCTGATATCTTGCATGTTTTTTTTTTTTAACTGTACCATGTATTTAGCATGATTCAAGCCTGTAAGACTGCAGAGGAGGTCACTTTCCTTTCTCAAGAGGGCCAGAAGATGTTTGAGAAGATTGAGAAGTCTCCTAAGCCTATAGTCGCTGCCATTAATGGATCATGCCTTGGTGGAGGATTAGAGGTATTGGATTTGTGTGTATTTTTAGTCATTTTCTTCTTCCACATGGTGAGCAAATTTTGGACCTAATTTTTAGAAATTTTCTGGATATGGTTTTATCATTTGTTGATGATTATTAGTTATACAAACAATAAATTAGATAACTGAGAAGCAAATAACCTAAATTCAGCACTAAAATTGAGTTAGCATTTAGTTCTACAGAAAAAATACAGTGTTGATATTGTGTATTTTGTCTTTGTAGTTTGCCATTGCCTGTCAGTACAGAATAGCCACCAAGAGTAAGAAGACGGTTCTGGGCTGCCCTGAGGTCATGCTCGGCCTTCTGCCTGGAGCTGGAGGAACACAGAGACTGCCTAAAATGGTCAGTGATATGCCAACATCACATTTAGTAATGATTCTCTTGATTGATTCTTCACAACTGAAGTCTGATTGTTTTTGCACATTTGTTTTATACAGCTTGGTCTTCCCAGTGCCTTTGATATGGTGCTAACAGGAAGGAGCATCCGTCCAGATAAAGCCAAGAAAATGGGACTGGTTCACCAGCTGGTGGATACTCTCGGTAAAACAATTTCTGTATATGTGTATGTAAAACAGTAATTTGTAATTACAGTAATAAACGTTGCAATTGTGTATGTAAAACAGTAATATTGTGAAATATTATTACAATTTAAATGAACCTTTTCTGTTTGAATGTAGTTTAAAAAAAAATCTTCAGTAATATATATATATATATATATATATATTAATATTGATATTATATATCAAAATATTTTTGGCAACCATAATATATATTTTTTAATAAATAGAAAGATCAAAAGAACAGTATTTATTTGAAATATATGTTTTTGGATAAGCATTAAAGTCTTGCCTGTCACTTTTGATCTATTTATTACATCCTTGCTGAATGAAATTATTAATTTATAAAAACAACATTTAATAATTTATTTTAAAAAAACAGGGCCTGGATTGGAAATCATTCTAATATTCTGATTTGTGACCCTGCACCACAAAACCAGTCATAAGGGTCAATTTTTCAAACATCATCTGAATAAAAGCTGAATAAAGAAGCTTTCCATAACAGGGCCTGGATTGAAGAGTCCAGAGGAGAGGACCATTGAATACTTGGAGGAAGTAGCTGTGGAGGCTGCCAGAGGGCTTGCTAAGAAGCAAATCCCACTTACCAAAGAAAAGGGCTTGATGCAGAGTAAGTGTTTGCAATAGTCAAATTAGTTGTCAGTTATGTGTCTAAAATAATTTTAAACCGACAATTTAATGAGGTTTTTGCGTAGTTAAGATTAAAACTGTTAATCTATTGCAAGATTAAGACTATTGCCTTTATACACCATAATTCATATATCTAATTATTTCCTTGCAGAAATTCAAGACTACGTCATGAGTTACCCGTTTGTGAGACAGCAAATCTACAATACAGTTCAGAAGAAAGTCATGAAACAGACCAAGGGTCTGTACCCTGCCCCACTGAAAATAATTGAAGTATGATATTTGTTATTCTGTGCTCAATGGTGATATGTTATCATAAATCATGGTAGAAATAGAAATTTATGTTCTGCTTGTTTTCTCTTTCAGTGTGTGAAGGCTGGTCTAGAACAGGGTCCGACTGCGGGTTACCTGGCTGAGTCACAGGTGCTGTGAAATTGTTCAATATCCCATAAATTATTGCACTTGACTACACATCTCTTGCTTTTTTTCCCCTCAAAACCTCACCCGCATTTCTGACCAGGTGTATTTTTCAGGAAGATTTTGAACTTTGCAACTGAAAGCATGCTGAATTATCTGTCGGTTTTCATTTAATGATAATATTGGGTTAATGCAGGCTGTGGTTAAAATGAAAGACAATGTATAGTATTAAAATTTAATATGCCCTCTTTATCTCCATTTCAGAATTTTGGCAAGTTAGCCATGACCCCTGAGTCTAAAGCACTTATTGGCCTTTACCACGGTCAGGTCACATGCAAGAAGAATCGATTCGGAACCCCTGAAAAGGAAGTAAAGTATGTGTATTCTTACTCTATTATCATGTGTAAATTTATAAGGTAGATTGACAGTTGCTGCATGACTTAATTTAAAATGCAGCTACTTAAAGCTGCAGTCCGTAACTTTTTTTGGTTAAAAATGATCCGAAATCAGTTTTTGAGCAAGTACATAACCAGCCAGTGTTCAAAACTATCTCCTTACCTTAGCCCAGTTCACAACAGCAATCTTATAATGTTTTTTTATTTGAGTGGTACTGGTAGGTTTTCATGGGAAATTCGAGCATGCCGCTGCATCATTACGCCACTGTAAACATAAAGAAGTAGTCCCGGCTAGTGGGCTATATCACATGTGAGGATGCTGCAGGTGGCGGATCGTTTACAGCCTTTTCTCACAGCATCTGGAATAATTAAATTTATCATTTTGATGGCGGATTTTAATCCAGAAAGGATTATGTGTTTATGAAACACATGTAAGTGACTGAAATTAGATTATATTCGCGTTTTACATGTGCATCTGATTACAGATAACCTACATGGGATCACACAAGTTATGTATTTTAAAGAGAACAATTTGCTTTTTGTGTTAAAACTATTTCAATATGAAATTGAAATGATATGACAATTAGAGATTAGACTGTACAGAAATTGTAACGCTAATACACACCACATACACATAGTCACGCAATGCTGATGTTGTTAACATTAACAATTTGAGAAGAAAGTATAACAATAATAATAATTTGCACAGTTTGATGTGATATGAGCTAACCGATCGTTAGATTGAATCAACATTGGTAGCATGATTGTAATGCTTTGTAACTTTTGGTCAGAACAAAAGTGACAGACTTGTTACTTGTTCAGATGACAATATCCAGTGAAAATTCTTATTTGGGTCATATACTGTATTCCAAGATGTAGGCTAGAATCTGTGATTCCGAAGAACAGGATCCACACCAGTGCGGTGACTAACAGCCACACATCAAAACATTAGATTCATCCGCGCTGGAGCTGTGCCGACGCACAACCCACATAAAGAAAATAATTCTGCAAATAACTGCAATTGCAGCTTTCAAACAGAGATTGACAAAGAGGCAAAACTTACGGATTGCAGCTTTAATGATTTATCTTTATTGCTTGTAAAATAGTAATGAATCTTTCTTGATTTTCTGTTTGTAGAACACTTGCTATCTTGGGAGCAGGGCTGATGGGTGCTGGCATTGCTCAAGTGTCTGTAGATAAAGGCATTCACACCATTCTTAAGGACACTACACTGGAGGGACTCAGTCGTGGAGAGCAGCAAGTCTATAAAGGGTGAGTATTAAAGGGATAGTTCACCCAAAAATGAAAATTCTGTCATTAATTACTCACCCTCATGTTGTTTCAAACCCGTAAGAACTTTGTTCATCTTCGGAAAACAAATGAAGTTATTTTTGATGAATTCCGAGAGCTTTCTGACCCTCCGATAGACAGCAATGCAACTGAAACATTCAAGGCCCAGAAAGGTAGTAAAGACATTATTGTTAAAATAGTCCATGTGACAGCCATAATTTTATGAAGCTATGAAAATACTTTTTGTGCACAAAGAAAAAAAAACTTTATTAATCGATTTCTTATTTTCCGTGAGAGTATCAAGACGCATGCGTGTGCATTCCTCTGCTTGTAAACAAGCCGCAGCACATCCAGGTTGTACGCCCACAACGCTGGCTCCTGCGTCAGCAACACCACATGCATATCGTGTTGCTCTCATGAACGTGCAGCGAAGACTGACACGAAAGAGAAGAAATTGTTGAATAAAGTTGTTAATTTTGTTTTCTTTGCGCACAAAAAGTATTCTCGTAGCTTCGTAACATTGAGGTTGAACCACTGATGTCACATGGACTATTTTAATGATGTCCGTGCTACGTTTCTGGGCCTTGAACGTGTCAGTTATCAGAAAGCTCTCAGATTTCATCAAAAGTATCTTAATTTGTGTTCCGAAGATGAATGAAGGTCTTACGGGCTTGGGATGACATGAGGGTGAGTAATTAATGACAGAATTTTCATTTTTGGGTGAACTATGCCTTGAAGTATACTGAACTAATGAATTAAAAAATGAACTAGATCAAACCTTTAAAGGAGAAGTTCAACCAGAAATATAAATTGTCATGTTGTTCCAAACATGTATGTCTTCAGTTGATCTTTGAAACACAAATTAACAAATTTTTCTTGAAATCTGTGTAAAAAAAAAATATGGTTATGTGAATAAAAGCCTAAATTAAATCTGTTCATCATATAAAGTGATTGTATCTTTTCACAAAACTTGGATTAGAATGCTCGATTCATATGGATGTTTTTTTACACCTTTATGACCCGTTTTGGAAGTTTTGGTTTCCTGGACTTTCAGTGGAGGGACAAATCTCTTAAATTTCATTAACAATGTATTTCTGTTTTGAAGGTTAATCAAAGACTTATGGGTTGAATTTTCATTTTTGTTTAAACTATTCCTTTAAGCTAAGTTAAAGCTGCTTTGATGGTGGGAGACGAGCATTTTTTTTTTCTTTTTTTTTCTTTTTTTATTCTGTTTTTATATTTTATTAGATTTGTTTAATTGTATATTTATTTTATTTTCAGGCTAAATGACAAGACTAAGAAGAAGAGTATAACATCATTCGAAAGGGACAGTTTTCTCTCCAACCTAACTGGACAGCTTGACTACAATGGCATTAATAAAGCTGACATGATCATTGAAGCTGTTTTTGAGGACCTGAGCATCAAACACAAAGTCCTAAAAGAAGTTGAAGCAGTAAGTTAATATCTAACAAGACTGAGATTTCAAATTCTCCTAAATACTAAAGCTTTGATGATACCATATGTTCCTCATTCCAGGTGATTCCTCCACACTGTATATTTGCTACCAACACATCTGCTTTACCAATCAAAGATATTGCAGCTGTCAGCAAGCGACCTGAAAAGGTAAGAAACTTGAGTTCTTGACCACCATGTGAAGTTTAGAGACGATCTGGAACATGTTACTGTTTTGTTTCAGGTAATTGGAATGCACTACTTTTCTCCAGTTGACAAGATGCAGCTACTGGAGATCATCACCACTGATAAAACCTCTAAGGACACAACAGCCTCAGCGGTGGCGGTCGGCCTGAAGCAAGGCAAAGTCATTATCGTCGTTGGGGTGAGACAGAGATTTTCAAAATGTACATTTTATGGGTCTGTAATCCATTAAAATGTTTTTGAATAACAAATTGCAATGTCTGTCTTCAGGACGGACCAGGTTTCTACACCACCAGATGTTTAGCTCCCATGTTGGCTGAGGCAGTGCGTGTATTGCAGGTTTGTGTATTTCCTTCTAAATTATTCATTTATTCCCATCTGCTGTAAAAGTGTTCTATATAAAAACCAGGCTATGATGACACTCTTAATAGTATCATGCCTAGTAATATGCAGATCTTTGTATTTTCTACATACAGGAAGGTGTCGACCCCAAGAAGCTGGATTCCCTGACCACAGGCTTTGGCTTTCCTGTTGGTGCTGCAACCCTGGCTGATGAAGTGGGCATTGATGTGGCAGCTCATGTGGCTGAAGACCTCGGCAAGGCCTTCGGCTCCAGATTTGGAGGGGGAAATGTCGAGTTTTTGAAGAGCATGGTGGACAAAGGATTTAAAGGTACATTCTTTAGCTTAAGGACAAAGTATACTTCAGTTTTGATGTGAACGTGTTTGCATACAGCTCAACCTTCAAAATAGGATGTGCGAACGCATGGATCGATCTCCAAAGATCAGTTTTCAAAAGCACAAGCATAAAATAACGTTTGAAAAATTTAAGTTGTAATTACTGGAAAATAATGATATTAAATCATAATAAAATAATAATAATATTTGTGAAAGTAATAAAATTAAATACTTGAATATAAATTAGAAAATGTACAAAATATTTGTTCAATACAGTTAATTTATCATAAGTTTTCTTATGTATTTGTTTTATTTTGGTAGTGTTCATTTATCTATTTTGTCAGCAGTTAAATACTCATTTAAAGGGATATTTCGCCCAAAAATTAAAATTGTCATTAATTACTCACCCTCATGTCGTTCCAAACCCGTAAGACCTACGTTCATCTTCGGAACACAAATTAAGATATTTTTGATGAATTCTGAGAGCTCTCTGGCCCTCCTATAGACAGCAAGGATCCTAACACGATCAAGGCTCAGAAACTAAGCAAGGAGATTGTTAAAATAATCCATGTGACATCCGTGGTTCAACAGTAATTTTACGAAGCTACGAGAATACTTTTTGTGCGCAAAGAAAAAGTATTCTCGTAGCTTCGTAAATTACGGTTGAACCACTGATGTCACATGTAATTAATGACAGAGTTTTCATTTTTGGGTGAACTATCCCTTTAAGGCTTAATCTTTAGCGGCCTTTAGTGACCTTAACATGTTCGGTATAATTTGTCATAAATATTTCTTCTCAATTCGCAATTAGGCCGTAAATCAGGTAAGGGCTGCTACATCTACCAGCCTGGACTTAAACGCAGGGATGTGAACACAGAAGCTCTGGAGATTTTGGAATCATACAAGCTGACGCCAAACGCTGCACCCAAAAATTAAAATTGTCATTAATTACTCACCCTCATGTCGTTCCAAACCCGTAAGACCTACGTTCATCTTCGGAACACAAATTAAGATATTTTTGATGAATTCTGAGAGCTCTCTGGCCCTCCTATAGACAGCAAGGATCCTAACACGATCAAGGCTCAGAAACTAAGCAAGGAGATTGTTAAAATAATCCATGTGACATCCGTGGTTCAACAGTAATTTTACGAAGCTACGAGAATACTTTTTGTGCGCAAAGAAAAAGTATTCTCGTAGCTTCGTAAATTACGGTTGAACCACTGATGTCACATGTAATTAATGACAGAGTTTTCATTTTTGGGTGAACTATCCCTTTAAGGCTTAATCTTTAGCGGCCTTTAGTGACCTTAACATGTTCGGTATAATTTGTCATAAATATTTCTTCTCAATTCGCAATTAGGCCGTAAATCAGGTAAGGGCTGCTACATCTACCAGCCTGGACTTAAACGCAGGGATGTGAACACAGAAGCTCTGGAGATTTTGGAATCATACAAGCTGACGCCAAACGCTGCTATGTAAGTTGTTCAGACTCTTTAGTTTCAATTCATAAAGTAACATTTTATCAGGACAGATGCAGTGCTATTGTTCTGTAGTAGGGTAATTCATCATTTTTCATCCAAGAAGGAAAAAAAAGCATCCCTGCTGCTTTCTGTCTCTCCACCCAGATCTTCAGACTCAGATATTCAGTACAGGTTGGTGTCCCGTTTTGTGAATGAGGCTGTTCTGTGTTTGCAAGAGGGAATCCTTGCCAATCCAGTGGAGGGTGACATTGGGGCCGTGTTCGGTCTCGGCTTTCCACCCTGCCTTGGAGGTGAGAGTCCAAAGTCTAGATTTACTTTGATTTAAGCTTATCCTTAAACTGCAAAAGAAATTTTAAAGGATAATGTGCATTCATTCCCATCATTATGATAATTATCTAATTGCAGGACCCTTCAGGTTTGTGGACAGCTTTGGTGCAGACAAACTTGTGGAGAAGATGAGAAAGTTTGAGGAGGTCTTTGGGAACCAGTTTACGCCTTGTCAGCTGCTGCTCGATCACGCCAAGGATCCGAGCAAGAAATTTCACAAGTGACTTTAGCCGTCATGTGCCATTACTACTTCTTTGAAGTTTCAGAGATTTACGTGGAAAACAAGCAATCGCGATTGTGCACTTAAAGCGAGAATACAGAATGTGAAGTGCCTTTTTGTTCCTTAAAACGGACATAATACATTACAATATGAAACATCACTTTTCCCGTAAGATGCCATGTGCTTGACTAATATTCAGGTAGACTTTGGCCAAGCGATAGCCTTTTACTGAATTAAATGAATTCGTTTTTGAGTTGTTTTTGTATATTAATGAACTCTTAAGGTGAAATTGTTTTCTAATGATTGTGTACAAACTGTACAGGCAGAGACATCAGGCCTACTGCTCTTCCTCATGTTTTCTAGGATATAGTCCAAAAGCACTTGTCTAAAATAACTGTTTTAATTTCAGTGAGCTTTGATGCTCATAAAAAATGAATGTCGGTGAATTAAATGAAATGCTCAAGTCTTCTGTGATTATGGTGTTTTTATTGATTCCATGTGATTTTTACAGATGGGACAATTTAGGTCATGTCAACTTCTCTCTCTGATGTTATAAGCATGATGTAGACATGCAGAGCTGTTATGATACATTTCAAACAGGGTGATAATCTGTTAACTACCTACTGTACTGAAAATGTCTATGAAACATACATTACATTTTATAATGACAACCTTGATTCAATTATTAAAAACAGGATGCATATTCAAATTTAAATGAACTATAGCTGTACAGCATCTTTATAGTAACTTGAATACTACAGCAGAAAACGGTTTAAGAACATTTAATTTAGATCATTAATGTAGCATAATATGTCCTTGTTTTTTCTACAGACCTGCTGAAGTGCAATCAATAAACTAAATGGAGTGGAAAGGTCAATGTTATTGATTTGGGCTTTTTCTTATAATGAGAAAACGTGATCTCCAACAGGTGGCTCAGTAACATAAATAAATAAATGAAATATACACCTGATCCGGTGTAATTTGCTAATTAAATGAAGAAATCAACGTTGGAGTTTATTTTGTGACAAACACCAGCTGACTACATTATTCCACTTATTGCTAGTGATGTTACGTTCAACACCGAAGCTTGTATAAAAAAAACAACACATTTCACATTGAAGCAGTGTTGCCAACTAATTTTCAGAGAAAGTTGCTAAAGGAAGGTCGATTTGTTGCTAAAAGTTGCTAAATGACCTTGTGATGTCATTGCGTAATCACGACGCAAAATTGTGTCACATCATCAAATCTA
>NW_015640445.1:521208-521926 GCF_001515625.1 Sinocyclocheilus rhinocerous | reverse complement strand
AGGGTAGTCTGAAAAGTTGCTAAATTTAGCAACAAAATTGCTAAGTTGGCAACACTGCATCGGAGCTTGATTCGTTTTGAGAAAAGCACGTGATCTATGACGTCCGAAGCTTCACTCGCCTGAAAACCACGTGACTGCTTCAGCATCTCATGTAAAGTTGCTAAAGGAAGGTCGATTTGTTGCTAAAAGTTGCTAAATGACCTTGTGATGTCATTGCGTAATCACGACGCAAAATTGTGTCACATGAAGCTTCACTCGCCTGAAAACCACGTGACTGCTTCAGCATCTGGTTCAAACGAAGCGAACCTCAGCGCCGTTTCCTTTACATTATATTACTTTAGAATGTGTTAGCATTGTTTATTTTATTTTATTTTTAATCTTAATTTATATATTGAGCTCAAAAATGAACTTTGGCCATGAAATATCAGTCTAAGGAAGGCAGGAGTTAAAATAAACAGATCATAGATTTAATTTATGAATTTATGTTTTATTTATTTTACTTATTTTAGTGCCAGTACACCGACAACAAATGAATGACTTTGACAATAAACATTATTTATATAAAATATAATAAAACAAAAAAATCAGTTGTAGAACCAGATGTGAAACCACTGGCTGTAATGGAACATAACACTTTGGAAGGTGTTATTTATTTTTATGACCACTAGATGGCCACAGCATAAACAGCTTTTAAAAAGCTTCGAGTAATGAACCTTTT
>NW_015640445.1:486228-521198 GCF_001515625.1 Sinocyclocheilus rhinocerous | reverse complement strand
ATTGTGATGAAAGCTTCACTGGTTCAGAACGCTTCACTTCGCCATCACTACGTATTGCACTGATATTTGAAATAAATACATTTATGGACCAGTGTTATTTACGTATCATTTATGTACTATTATAGTATTTCTTAATATTTTAAAATAGGTTTTATTTTTTATTTTCATTTTAGTTTTAATAGTCATTTCGAAATGTGCTTGGCCTTTGTATTATTATTTAATTTTCATTTTATTTTAATTTGTTATATATTTCTGTTTAGCTTTAATAGATTTTTTAGTTTTAGTAATTTTTGTACTTCAACTTGTTCAAACATTAATATTTCAGTTTTATTTCAATTAAGAAATAAAAAAAATGAAATTAAGAAAATGTTTTAAGGAAATTTTTTACAGTTTTTTTTTGTATCAACATTAATCAATCAACATTAAATATTGATTTTATTCGCAGTTGTACATTATTTCTACATTATTTGAAAGGAAATTGTATATTACAAAATAGAAAACAACTGGTTTACTTCATGATTATTTAATGTATGCAATATCATTACAATATTCGTCTTTTTATTACCTACATCCTTCAATGCCGTGTATCAAAAAGGTGCCAGTTGTCTATTTAGCTTGCGTTCAAAAAACAAGAGAAAAACGCAGACTGATTTATAAAAGATATTAAATTGTGCCTGTAATTTAGTTCTTGCCAACAGAGATCATCATAATTTACCAACAAACCTGGTTAGAACCTCAAAATGGTCTAGTAATAAAATAGTTATTAATTTATTAACATCTAATATATTAATATTAATTTAATGTATTTAATATGTATTATTTCTAATATTTTAATATTTTAAATAAAAAAATTAACATGACAAGTCTGAATGGTTTAGCATTTTAAATAAATTGAATATAAATGTATTAATATCTAATGTATTCATATTAGTTTAATATATTATTTCTAATACATTTAATATTTTAAATAAAACAAATTAACACTCAAGTCTGAACGGTTTAGCGGTAACTTCCGGGCCAAGACGAACAGCATAGCTCCGCCCCCTTCGGCCATTTCCTTTCCATCAGTTACATTTCTACGGACAGGATCCTGCCACCCGGAAGTTTCTAATGGATGATGTTGGCGATAACAGCACGCTGATTTGCTCGTCCATTGCGGCTGTGTCTGGCGTCCGCTGAAGCGAGAGCCGAGGATGTAAGGCTGTCTGAATCCCCCATTAGTGTCCTCCAGCACGAAGAAGAGAAGCGCTTGACGGGATCTCGGTGAATGCAGCGTGATATCGGCAGGATGCTCCGGCTGTTCGCGGCTCTGGTCATTATTGTTGGGCTGCTGCTCGCCTGCTTCACTTCCTGGCTGTTTGACAGCTACGACAGCGCCTGGCACCCGAAGCGCAGTTTACATCGGTCCAGAGAGACTGGCCCTCCGTATCCCGGCGGGCAGCTGGACAGTGTGTTCTGGTTTGTGCAGGTGAGCAGAGCTTTAACGCTGCGATGTGTGAGAGGTCATAAAAACCTGTCACCCTGTCATTAGTCTGTCAATGGGCTGATCATGTGATTGATTGGGGGATGGCTTTTATTTTGTGTTCTGCCATAATAATTTATTCGTCGCGCTGTAAAGACGGTTGTTGTGTGAAATATTTAAACACGAAAAGGCCGGAATATTCTAACCTCTAACGTGACATTGTATAGATTAGCTGTATTGTGTATATAACCATGAATACTCAATAAATTGGTTATGGTCACGACGAGACATTAAATGAATGTAATATGGTGTATGTGTGTTACAAAAATTGAAAGGACTTTTTTTTCTTGAGGACACGTCACATACTTCCAGTGATATTGTAATCAAGCATATAGTATACTGACAGTGTACTGATTTCATTGATAAATATTAATATTAATGTGTAACTCTTAATACAAAATATTACGTAGAGCTACAAGAGGTCTTTCCACTAATGGAATTTTTTTAATAGGGTCCAAAAATATATTATATTATATATTATACATTCAGTATTTCTATTTGTGATAGAATAACACAATCTGAGTAACACAATTTAAAGAATGCTGGGACACAACTTTGGCAAAAAGGTATCTTATAATATGTCATTTATTTTAGAGTTAAATGTGTATATATAGTATATTAATTTAGAATAACCGTATTATTCCGCTGTTAGTTAATGATCAGTGAAAATTTTAGAGCTACAATTTTAGTTCATGCATATTTCACACATAAATCTCCTAGTCCTTTTGTAAAATTGTACTGTCATATAAAAAAAAAGCATGTGTGAGGGGTTGAATCTTTAAAAAAGTAAAATTATTTTTGAGGCAAATATTTGTTAATATATATATATTAAAAAAACATTATTAATAATTGGTTCTTCAAATATGAGTTGACCTGTAAAGACACATGGAATAGTTATTTTATAAATAGGTGAGTTTTATGTGTGAGATTTCCAACACTCTCTGTTAACTACAAACATGCCTGCGTGAAACCTCATTATTAGCTGATTTCTAAACATGCTGATTCCTCTGTGCAGGTTTCCGACATCCATATCAGTCGTTTCCACGATCCCAGGCGCATTCCAGACTTCGAAAAGTTCTGTAGTGACACTATTGATGTGATAAAACCTGATCTTGTGCTGGCCACAGGTGAGCTGCCATGCATTACTTACTGTATACATATTCAAATTAGATTTTATACATGCATGCAACATAAACCCACATTTTGACTGTATTTAACAGGGGACTTAACAGATGCGAAGACTCAGAGTAAAATGGGCTCTCTTCAACATGAAGTGGAGTGGCAGGCCTACCACAACGTCCTTAAAAGATCACGAGTGCTGGAACGAACTAAATGGATTGACATTCGAGGAAACCATGGTGATTATTATTTTATTATTATTATTTTAAATGATGATTTTCAAGGCCTGGAGTTTTGAAAATATCGAGATCATTGTCAAACAGGTTTACCCAAACACTCCAACCCAAATTTGTGGTAAAACATAACTATAAAAGAGGTGATTATGAATTTGTATGATGTGAAGCATATGAAAGTTTATGATTTTTAGAAAAAAGTAAGCATGAAAATCCACATTTAAACATAAACCGGGGCAGAAGCAGATTGTACAAAAATGTACAAACGAGTTAGTATGAATTCATACGAATTAGCCACCAATTCGCCAAAACGTAAAATAGTTGCACAATGAAATAAAATTGTGTTGATCACTTGTCTGCCATAGGTCAGTGAAACAGATAGTCCCGCCCCAAAATCACACTATTGGTTGAGCCAATATTGCTGTGTCAGGCTCAAATGAAGTGTTTACACACGTTATGAATGGAGCTCACTTATAGTTGCATATTAAAGTGGGATAGGAAACAAATATTTTAACATGACAAAAATTGTACACTTCATTTTTGCTTTCTAATGTCAGTTGCATCCAGAAAACATTATGAAAGCGTCTGAAGGTTTGGGTGGGAGAGCTAAATAAAGAACAGAAATAAGCTTCCTCTTTGCACGTCACTGTTGGTCAGGGACAAATAATTGTTTGTCTTTGTCCCAGTGTCTGTTGGCAATAAAACAATTTAAGGACATTGAGTGAAGACAGCTGGACACTCTTATGTCACACTAATGACTTGAAATGACTTGATGAAGTATTATTTATATACTGTTATAGTATTTATTAGGGTTGGGTTTTGACACAGATTTCATGATTCGATTCGATTCTCATTCACAAGCTTTCGATTCGATTACCGGTTCGATTCGATTTGATTCAATGTCGATTATTTTGGATATATACCAGGTAGAGTACATGCCAAATTTTCTAAAGGAAAAAAAAATCTCTCAACTAATGCTGTAAAATATACATGACAGTCAGTTGGTGCTACATTACTATAATATCGAAGGTTACATTTGACTGATTTGTTAAAATTACACTTAATGAAGTTTTTAAAATAATAAAGTAACAATTACATAATAATATTTCTACTTCAATTTGGTTTTTTTTAAAATATAAACATAATGGTGGCTGTCATAAAAACTTGGATTTATTCAAACATAAATTAAACATTGAAGAACAGTAAAAATTATAATGAATATGCTATATGGCATATATTTAGCAAAATGCCCCTCTCTACAGTTTATTTTTCTATCTGACTAATGAGTTTATGGTCACCGAATATGTTTTTCTGAGGTAAATGTGATGTTACGTGACATTGTTTACAAGCCATTATATTGACGTCTTTGCGCGGCTGAAACACTGATTGAGCGATTACTTGAGACAGGATACGGATTGTAAAGTTGTACTCTTTCTTTTAACTTACCTTCAGATGTTTAGTCATGTTTATTTTGTGCTGAAACTGGTGTTAATGTGGAGGATATGATTAGTTCACGTGCGCCTCGCGCTGCGTCTGTTGAACTGAGGCTTTTGCGTCTGTTGAAATCTGAGACTTTTGTCTCATTGTTTCATATTAACAGTACCAAAGCACAACGCTCATTGCGATATATTGGATGGGATGTGCCCTTCAACGTTACGTCCATTAACTGAAAACAGGCTAGACTAATCGATTCTTGGGATTTAAGAATCGATATCGTTCCGTAAAAATGAGAATCGATTAATATCGAGATATCGATATTTTTTACCCAGCCCTAGTATTTATACATATTTTGAATTAGCTGTTTTCATTTTATTGTTAAAGTTTTAATAATTTTGTATGTGCTTGTCATTTTTTTTTTGTAATTTTAGTACTTCAACTTATTTAAGTTCAGTTAGTTACAATGGAAACCATTATAAATTGATATAATTTTTTTTCATTTACACATTCCAAACCTATATGTTTTTTTTGTCTGTCAAACACAAAAGGAGATATTTAGATAATTGTTCATGCTGCTCTTTTCCAAATAATTGGTTGCTGATTCAGACTGTAAACCTTGAAAAATGTGCCATAAAAGTACACATGCACTACATTCCAAGTCTTCAGAGACCATTTGATAGCTTTGCGTGAGAAACAGACTGAAATTTAAGTCATTATACTGTAAGAATTATATTTTGCCATAGCTCCACTGGCATATATCCCTTTAAGCCTCTTTTTACAACCAGCTGGGTGTGACACGTTATGTTTCCAATGACAAATCCACGCTAAAACAAAATGCATTGCAGCGCAACAGAATCGCAGCCAATCAAAACACATTTGATGATTAATATACAGTTAAACGGAGAAGGATTTGGACCAATGAGATTTACTATGAACAGATTAAATATACATAAATCTCTCTGTGCAGCAGCTGTGTTTCATCTGATATTATTATATTAATATTTAGCTATGAAGACTGCATCGGCTTTGGTGGTGGCTAATGAACATCTCTAATGAACTCGCATAGCTCGCATTTCATTTTTCCTCTATTCCCATTATCCCATTTCCCCACAGGTCCTGTAACTGGTGTTACATTACGAAAGCTGCCAGACCTGTAACAGGAGCTCCATTATCAGTTATTTTGTTCCCGCTCTTCTTCCATTTCCAGGAAATCTTGACTTATATTTTCTTCTTGTCTCCTCAGATGCATTTAATATTATTTCTCTGGAGAGCCTGAACAATTATTACAGGTCTGTACACATATTACAAATGCAGAACACAATGGCTATAAAGTTACAAGAAGGTTCCGATATTAAAGTCGACATTTAAAAAAAATGCACATTTAATGGTCTTATTGGGAAGAAATGTTGTCTTCTTTATCTCCATTCCTGAATACTTAGGAAATACTCTGCCAATCAGAAAGTTGGATCCTTCCACTACATACACAGAACTCCTTTTGGGAACTACTCTTTCATTTGTGCCGATGCCACTCTGACCCCTGGACCCAAACGGCCCTATAACTTCTTTGGAATTATCAATCAGGTAGGAGAGATTATTTTAGCTTTGCTTATGTAAATGTGATGACAACTTTTCTCTTTGGCTGAAATGTGATGTTCCCCATAGACTCAGATGGACATGTTGGCGACCTTTAGTGAGGAGAGTCTGAACAGTAACAAGTCCATCTGGTTTGGACATTATACCACATCTACTGTCATCTCCCCCTTCCCAGGAATCCGAGAGCTCATGAGGTTTGGAAAAATCTTGCTGTGACAGTCAACCAATCTGAGATTTTCCCCACTGACCGCCCATAACGGCCCACTTAGACAGGAAGAGAGCATGTGACCAGCATATAAAGTGACCAGCAACTGTTCTGTTAGGGGTTGGTTTATCTGAAATTAGATTACATTACAATAAAGGACCA
Source organism: Sinocyclocheilus rhinocerous (assembly GCF_001515625.1). Taxonomy (NCBI): domain Eukaryota; kingdom Metazoa; phylum Chordata; class Actinopteri; order Cypriniformes; family Cyprinidae; genus Sinocyclocheilus; species Sinocyclocheilus rhinocerous. The sequence goes on along the minus strand of NW_015640445.1, from coordinate 514,927 downwards.
GCATGAAAAAAATAATTAAATAACAGTGCCAAATTTCTAAATATGACTATACTGAAAACATTAGAAAAAATATTAAAATATTTTTAATTACAGCATCAAGTCTCTACAAAAGATTGTAATGAAAACACAAGAAAAACAAAAAATAGACTTATAGACTTTGTTATATATAGACTGTTGTTTCTGTCTGTACAAAAGTAATAATACAAATTATTTCACATACGTAACTCAAAAAATCAGAATGTGTGTGTGTGTGTGTATATATATATATATATATATAGTGGGGAAAATATTTATTTGATCCCCTGCTGATTTTGTAAGTTACAAAAGAAATTACACTTACAAAGGAATGAAGGGTCTGTAATTTTTATGGTAGGTTTATTTTAACTTATATAGACACAGAATATCAACCAAAAAATCCAGAAAAAACATTATATAAGAAAACCTGGTGACCAACTACAAAAAATTTATTACCTCAAGGGTTTCTGCACCAAGTACTAAGTCATGTTTTGCTCGGGGATCAAATACTTATTTCACTCACTGAAATGCAAATCAATTTCTAACCTTTATATAATGTGTTTTTTCTGGATTTTTGGGTTGGTATTCTGTCTCTATACGTTAAAATAAACCTACCATAAAAATTACAGACCCTTCATTTCTTTGTAAGTGGGCAAACTTACAGAATCAGCAGGGGATCAAATAAATATTTTTCCCACTGTATATAATATGTATGTATATATTTGCTACTAACTTTTTTTATTACTTTTTATTTTTTCACATATTTCATTTTATTAACCTGTTAAAACCTTGTAGCCACTAGTTTCTTTGTGATTTAAAAAAAAAACTCCCTCTATGTTGCAAATTAGGAAAAGGACTTACAATTTTTGTGTGCAATATGAATCAGAATCAGTTAGTGACCTGTGGATGGCTTGTGACTGCGCCCTCTGAGGCTGCGACTCGATTTGGGCCACTTTTCAAATGTCATTCTAAATCCGATGTCTTATTTGGCCATCTGACCTACATCTAAACCCTAGAACATGATTGTCTAGCATGAATTCTGGTCTGAAACACTGTAACTATAATGTCATATTCAGTGATGTTAAACACTTGTAGGGAATAATGCTAAAGAGCTAACAAGCGGCATTAGATTGCATCTTATAATATTCATCACATTCTGCTGAATCTCACATTTTATCCATTGTTTTTTACAGTACAGCCGTGGCGTATTTGTGTGGGCACCTACACACACTAGGAGGCTTCATGCCGGTACTGCACAGTCGACATCAAGGAGGCACGCTGGAGTTAGAGCTGGGAGACTGGATGGACAACCGCATGTAAGTTCACAAAGAACGAGGCCCACGCTCAAGGGAATGCTGCATGTTGTAAATATAGCTGACTATGTTAGCAAATACAAGAACAACAGCTGATATACGAGGAAGACATAGCGTTGTGCCTTAGCTCTTATAAAAATGCAGTGACACAAAGTTCTCCCTTGGTTCAGGTACAGGATATTGGCTTTCGACCATGACCTGCTTAGTTTCACTGACGTGACGTTTGAGGACTGGCCAGCTGTGCTGATCACCAATCCCAAAGACGCCCAGTACCTGCACCCAGGAGTGGAGCCTCTGGGTCGTATCGGCAGTTCCACGCACATCAGGTATCTCTGTGTGTGTCCTCTTGAAACTTCAAGCGCTCAGACGTTGACTTATGAAACATTATCGTCTCTCATCCAAACCTCACGTTTATGTTTATTCTCTGCGTGCTTGTCTTGTTCGGTCCTACGAAGAATGTCATAGTTTGAGGTTGCACTAATTGCTCAATGTGCCGTGTGTCGCTTCTAATAGGCTCCTGGCTTTCTCTGAATCTCCAATCACAGCTGTGCATGTGAATGTGGATGGAGTTTCACTGGGAAAAGCGTTTAGCGCAGGGGGTCCTTTATACGTGCTGCAATGGGACCCAACGCTATACACTACTGGACTACACACTATCAGAGTTAAAGTGGAGGTAGGTAATGATTTGAACAAACCCCGATTTCTAGTATTAAACTCGTCACTCATCACTCGTTCCTCAAATCATGTGGCTTATTTAGAAGAGGTGTGCTGTTGCTTCTCTAAACAGTTGGTCAAACAAATTCTGCCTGGTCCTGTAGACTTTATAAGAGTAATATCTGGAGACTAGAATATTATAGAGATGGACTTCAGCAACCAACCAGAAAACACAGAACAACAACATGCCATGTAAACCACTCAGAAAACCTTAGCAACCGCAAAGTAAAACTCTCCAGAACAGCCTAGGAACCACAAAGCAACGTGGCTAAACCACTCAGAACCTTAGCAACTGCATAGCAATTGTTTATTTAAATGTATAGAAATGGTTGTATTGTTTCTTTAAGAAAATGGCACAGTTCTCACTTGTTCTCTGTCTCCCTGTGCCAGAACTCTGCAGGTCGCTCAAAAGTGCGAGAGCAGCAATTCACACTGGAGGAAGGCCTCACTCCCAGCTTCGGCTTCATGCAGTCCTTCATCCTCCTTACAGACCACTACATACTGGTACAAAAATGAAACCAAGTCATCGTGTGGTGGTGAAAAATTGATCTCGCAATAAATATTGAAATGGCTGTTTACTTCACTCTTCAGTTAGTGATAGGGGATAAAAAGGGGGAAAAAGGGATAAAATGAAAATTCTGTCATTAATTAGTCACCCTCATGTTGTTCCAAAAAACGTAAGACCTTTGTTCATTTTCGGAACACAAATTAAGGTATTTTTTGTGAGTAATTAATGACTGATTTTTCATTTTTGGGTGAACTATCCCTTTAAATTATCATAGCTTTAAACATGCCATAATTAATATATTATAGTGGATTTGAAGATTGAAGATTGAAATCTGTGTCTGGGATCAGAATACAACCGTAAAATCTCTACATAAAACACATTTACCACAAAAGTACATACAAAGTTTATAGTTAATAGTTTACTGTTAATGAATATTATATGCATGTGCAATGACTGTGTGTGTTCCCACAGGCTCGGATTGCCTTTGTGGGCATAGCATTTCTAAACCTGGCTGGGCTTGTGCTCTTCAGATTTATGCCTGTATCTTCTACAAGAGGTATTTCTGTTGTCCTGTCATTATAACTGAATATAAATGGTCTTCATGAGCATAATTGACACTTAACACTATATACTCTTATAATCCATCAGGATTGTCTTCTCAAGCGTGGACATCTCTGCATCTTGTTAGTAAAAGCAACACGTTTTTCTATTCTCTGCTGCTGTTCAACCTGTGTACAGCATTAGGTAAGTCACCGCCTGACACCACTTGAACAGTTTCACAAATTGATGGAACATAATGACTTAAACTACCACTGCAGAAGGCCTGTAATGTTTTTTTTTAATACAGAGAGTATTTTTTTTCCATCTAACTATTCAGAAGAGAGAAAGAGTGATAATGACACAATTATTATATTATAGATAATTGCCTCTTAGTTTTTATGAATGCCCATAACCAACCCTTGAACTTAAGGCTGCATAGGTAATCTAATAAAATTATAAACTAAAAATAAAATAGTGAAAGTGCCAATTACAGTATTCAATACAGGTCAACTTCTGTTGCAGCAAAATATGCATATTTATGTTTATGTTTTTTTTAGCTTTGTAACTAATAACAGACATGAGAGCAATGGTTAATCAGGAATGTTAAATGAGTCTATATACCAATCGATATCCTCAACCAGTCTAAATGAGCGAGTTTTAATCCTCATGTTCGGTCTGGGTCATTTTTGAGCAAAAAGAAAATTAAAAACATTTTTTTTTATATGCCTTTGATGAGCCTAAGACTATTATGAAAACATCTAGATAAACAAATACCAATTTTCATGTACAAAATCCATAGAAGAGTCTGAAGTAGGGCTGTAACTAAAGATTATTTTGGTAATGGAGTAATCTGTCAATTATTTTGACATTTAATCGAGTAATCGGGTAATTATTAGATTTTTTTTTGTAGTAATAAAAATAGACCTAAGTTAACAATAGCTATTAAAATTTCTTAAAATACATAATAGCAATGAGGCAATAATATTTAGTTCAAATAAAGTATCAAAAGCAAGTAATCATATGGTTTTATTGAACAAAACTGTTAAAATACATAATGTATTATAAACAAAAGAGCTAACGTACATTACACATTATAAAAAATGACTACAGAGGGCACCAACGGCCTGACGATTGTTTTTACACTTTACTGCGTGATCTAAACCTTGTTTAATGTTGACTAAGCAATATTTAATTCAAGTGTCCACTTAATCTTTAATATTTGACCATTTCTTTACTGCAGAAATGCTTTATTTTGCAATCGCGATTGACAGTTAGCATATTGAGAAAGATAGTGATGTATTCTCCTGTGTTTGCATAGGTTTATAAATGATTTACCTTACAAATCTGAGGAAATGGCACACATTGCGTTCCCAGAGGAACGTTATAATAAACCCAAACTCACAACAATATGCAGAGATGGAGTTTGAGACGCTCCACACATGTAAATGGTAACAGTTTGTGTGGAGCAGCATTTACTGCGATCAAAGCCGCTCCGAGACGCACGGACGTGACCTACAGTACACGTGTGTAAATAATTAAAGCACATATTAAACCTGCATCACATATATTTATTTAATTAAATCGCAGTGCTTGTTAATTCACAATAACATTATGCTTTATGATTTTTAAATGGGTTTAATATATCATGGAGTCTTGGAAAATGGTCTAATAATGCGTTTTATGAATTCACCTCCAGGGAATGCGCCACTTCTGGTATTTTGCCGGGTAGTTGACACGGGCAAAATGCAGTCAAGGAATTTTTTTTAATTGAGTACTTGAATTGAATCGAGGAATCGTGACAGCCCAGGCCTAGTCTGAAGTTACATTCAACTCTATATGGGTCATTCACAATAGATCGTTCACCCAAATGAAAATTTAGCTGAAAATTTTACTCATCCTCATGTTGTCACATTCTAAACTTATATTTATCATAACTAATTGCTCTGTGGAACACAAAAATAGATTAAAAAAAAACTTTTATTGGGCCCCATTGACTTTCATTGTATGGACAAAAAAACACAAAGGTGATTTTCTTCAAAATATCTTCGTGTTCCACAGAATAAAGAATACAGGTCATACAGGTTTGGAATGACATGAGGGTGAGTAAATGATGACACTGACAGAAACAGAATTTAAGGTGTCACTTTTGTTGTGACACTCACAAGGTTACAATCCGAAATGAGTAATCATGATTACAATATCAAGGGAAATTATGAACATAATTGTGTAGCCCTACTTGGTTTGCTCAAGAGCACAGTGAAGATGATCAGGATGAACTCGGTCACAACATGTCCTTGCAATTACTGTGAAGAAAGAACAGTGCATTTTATCTTCTGGTTTTTCAGGTCCATGGATCATTGGGGAAGTCATTGATGGACACAATGGAGCCTGCTTTGCTTTTGGCGTGTTTGTGGATGGCCATTTCCTTGAAGGCAGTCTTAGCTATGTCGTGGGAGTCATACAGGTAATTCAAGATCTAGGTGCAGATCATACTTATCGTAACGGCCAAGTCGTAACATGCCGTCTGTCATCCACAGGTGCTATTCTTCAATATGCCTCTCACTTATTACCTCTGCTGGAGTCTTCACCACAGGTGTCGCGGCACCAGCTTCCGCTCGCATTTCTGTCGGCCGGGCAGCCGCTGGAGGACTCTGGCGATGCACATAGGCATGCTGGTCCTCATGATCTGGCAGGCCTATTCTTGCTACTTCCTGCTGGAGACCTACGGGCTGCTGGCATTCTTCCTCTCTCCCGTACGTAGCTGGGGCCTGCTCATGGGTCTGCTGTTGGTGTACAGGGCATGGTGGGGAACACCTCCTAACTTCTCCGGTGGCAGCAAGACCAACCGGCCATCGTGACGGTGACAGTTGAAGAGAGGCCTTCACCTGCATCGTTGTTTTGTGCCAAGCTCTTCCCTCCATTCACCGCTGTCTTCACGGTCACCAGATTGCCAATCCTTGCCATTACACATTAGGATAGAGTAGGGTGACCATACGTGCCATTTCCCCAGGACGCGTCCTGGCCAGGATTTTGATGTCATACACCGATCGGTCTGCACACGCAAACAAAGCCAAAACCTAGATATTTTAGGCAATATAGAAATCCTGGCCAGGACGCATCCTGGGAAAATGGCACGTATGGTCACCCTAGGAGATAGAGAAAATAGTCTTTAGTTAATATGGAGCGATGATGGCATCACACGTGGATGACGGAGCCATTTCAAACCTGGTTCTGATCCTCCTTTGACACTAAGACACGTTGGTAGTTTTTTATAGCCAGTTCCCGCCATTGTGAACCCAAGCAGTGTTGAAGTCCAGATGTGTGTGGTTAAGCATACCTATTACTTTGATAAACTGCGCATTATGTACAGTACTCGTCCAATTATGTTTGTTTTTATTTGTGAGAAGCAATCAAGAAAGGAATAAGACTGCCTGATATTCTTAATGTTTCTGCATGAAACTGCCACCGATCAGTCAATATGGATACTCATATTGTTTTAATGCATATAAACTACACTGTAAAGAGGGGATTATATCATTTTTACACCTGTAGACAAGGTATAATATGTGAAGGATAATTTAAGGGATGAAGCCAGTCATTATTGGCTATAAATTTTTATCCACCAATGAAAGTAGTTCCAAAAGAAGCCAAAGCATCAAGCTTCGCATGTCACCAAGCAACACACAGATTTAAACCGTGTATGGAACGCTGCTCAGCCAATCAGATTAGACCAGGGGTGTCCAATCCTGCTCTTGGAAGGCCAATATCAGTTTTGCTCTAGGGCTGTCACTAACGATTATTTTGGTAATCAAGTAATCGGTCGATTATTCTGACGATTAATCGAGTAATCGGATTATTGTATTGTAAAAAATAGACCTAAACGAACAATAGCCTTTAAAATTACTTTAAAAAAAAAAAATATATATATATATATACACTAGTCAACATTTGAAGTGGATCAAAACCTTTAATCAAAGTTGTCCTAAAACCTAAAAGCAAAATGCGTTCTTGTCTTAGGACACCTTTGAACTTTTTTGATCCACTTCAAATGTTGACTACTGTATAATAGCAATGAGGCAATAATAATTAGTTCAAATAAAGTATCAAAAGCAAGCAATCATATGGTTTTCTTGAACAAAACTGTTAAAATGCATAATGTATTATAAAGGAGCTAACGTACATTACGCATTATAACAAATGCCTGCAGAGGGCGCCACTCACATATTGACCAAACAACATTTAATTCAAAGGTCCACTTAATCTTTTATTTTTGGCCATTTCTTTACGACAGAAATGCTCCAACAATTTCTTGAATATGTCGACATCAAATCTCAGAGCAAGGGTTTAAACTTTTATTTTGAAATTGTGATTTACAGTTAGCATATTGAGAAAGACGTATTCTCCAGTGTTTGCGTAAGTTTATAAATTATTTACTTTACAAATCTGACGAAATGGTGCACATTGCATTCCCAGATGAACGTTATAATAAACCCAAACTCACACACATGCAAATGATAACAGTTCGTGTGGAGCAGCATTTACTGCGAACTGAACCGCTCTGACATGCACTTATGTAGCCTACACGCATGTAAATAAAGCGGATATATTTAATTGAGTCGTAGCGTTTGAGAATGCACAATAGCATTATGCTTTATTATGATTTTTAAATGGGTTTTATATATCATGCAGCTTTGGTAAACGGTCTAATAATGCATCTCGTCGGATTCTCGTCCGTGGAATGCGCCACTTTGCCGGTTACTCGACAAGGGCAAAATGCAATAGAGGATTTTTAAAAATCGAGTACTCGAATTGAATCAAGGAATCGTGACAGCCCTATTTCGCTCCAACACACTTGCCTGGAAGTTTCTAGTGAGTTTGAAGACCCTGATTACTTTGGTTCAGGCGTGTTAAATTAGAGTTGGACCTAAACTCTGCAGGACACAGGCACTCTGGGAATTGAATTTGTCACCCCTGGATTAGACAATCAGGACTCTATAATGACTAGATGACTGTACATTATCCAACTTATTACACCGCTACTTAACAAAATAAATATTGAATTTGAGCTCTTTTTATTTTATTGCAAACTGCATCATGATAAAAGGGACAAGAAATTGCCTTGGACAATGTTCAATTGTATAGTTTAAAAGTCATTGTACAAAAATAGTTGACACAGAATGCCAACATTGACAAGAATATGTCAGAATTAAAGGGATAGTTCACCCAAAAATGACATCAGTTACTCAATTAATTCCATACCTGTAGGACTTTAGTTCAGCATTTATCAAAACACAAATGAAGATGTTTTAAGAGAAGCTCAACCATACTTGCTTGATGCATGAGAACAAACCAAACTTTTCAAAGCAGGAAAGGTTTTTTGGAATTTACTTTCAATGGAGGGACAGAAATCTTTCAGTAATAATTAAAACATCTTTATTTGTGTTTCAAAGATGAACGAAAGGGTTTGGAATGACATAAGCATGATGAACTAACCCTTTAAGTATTTCGAAGAGCCGTGTAATAGGTTTTGGTGTGGAACACAAAGTTGGCTTTTTCCCTGCCCGACTAAGTTTTATCCACTGTCTGAAGTTGTAAGAACTTCAGTTTGAACAACAATTAACTGATTATACATATTCAAATACATATTCCAAAGAATGAAACCACTATATTTATATAGATGAGCATGAATGTAGAACATTTTTGTTGCACAGTCACAGTTAATACACTTAATAATGGCCACTTCAACACATGCTGAAGATTAAAACCAGATGTTTTGGACTGCTGAAGGGAACATCCCAATGTAGCATATAGAAGAAGACACGGAACACATGGAAATAGTCAAATGTGCACAATTCTGTTACATGTTTATTAGAGAAATGTTGTGAAGCAGCTCTTTTATAGTTGGTTTTTCACAGTTGCAGACCACACAAACACAATGGCCATCAGTTCGTTTGAAAAGAAGCTCCGAGTTGTCATTGAGGTCTGTCCACTTGACAGGTGACAGAAAGAGCTGTGACAAGAGTTTCTGGTGGATTCACTGACATTCCTGTTGTTTCAGGTCACTCAAGGTCTCTGTTGTCTCTCAGGAAAGTAAAGACTTGAACAATAGGCTGCTCTAGTTTGTCTTTCAATGCCCTGAATGTTATTTTGAAAGAGTTTTGTTGCAGTTTTAAGGCACATGATAGTGAGAACGAACCTTTTTAGAATATTCCACATTTACTCAGTGTGTTAATCTAGATTTGTGGTGAACCAATAGGACTTTGAATGTTTGATGATGAAATACAGTGGGTACGGAAAGTATTCAGACCCCCTTAAATTTTTCACTCTTTGTTATATTGCAGCCATTTGCTAAAATCATTTAAGTTAATTTTTTTTCCTCATTAATGTACACACAGCACCCCATATTGACAGAAAAACACAGAATTGTTGACATCTTTGCAGATTTATTAAAAAAGAAAAACTGAAAAATGCTCAGTATTTAGTAGAAGCACCCTTTTGATCTAATACAGCCATGAGTCTTTTTAGGAAAGATGCAACAAGTTTTTCACACATGGATTTGGGGATCCTCTGCCATTCCTCCTTGCAAATCCTCTCCAGTTCTGTCAGGTTGGACGGTAAACGTTGGTGGACAGCCATTTTTAGGTCTCTCCAGAGATGCTCAACTGGGTTTAAGTCAGGGCTCTGGCTGGGCCATTCAAGAACAGTCACAGAGTTGTTGTGAAGCCACTCCTTCGTTATTTCAGCTGTGTGCTTAGGGTCATTGTCTTGTTGGAAGGTAAACCTTAGTTCCAGTCTGAGGTCCTGAGCACTCTGGAGAAGGTTTTCGTCCAGGATATCCCTGTACTTGGCCACATTCATCTTTCCCTCGATCGCAACCAGTCGTCCTGTCCCTGCAGCTGAAAAACACCCCCACAGCATGATGCTGCCACCACCATGCTTCACTGTTGGGACAGGTGATGAGCAGTGCCTGGTTTTCTCCACACATACCGCTTAGAATTAAGGCCAAAAAGTTCTATCTTGGTCTCATCAGACCAGAGAATCTTATTTCTCACCATCTTGGAGTCCTTCAGGTGTTTTTTTAGCAAACTCCATGCGGGCTTTCATGTGTCTTGAACTGAGGAGAGGCTTCCGTCGGGCCACTCTGCCATAAAGCCCCGACTGGTGGAGGGCTGCAGTGATGGTTGACTTTCTACAACTTTCTCCCATCTCCCGACTGCATCTCTGGAGCTCAGCCACAGTGATCTTTGGGTTCTTCTTTACCTCTCTCACCAAGGCTCTTCTCCCCCGATAGCTCAGTTTGGCCGGACGGCCAGCTCTAGGAAGGGTTCTGGTCATCCCAAACGTCTTCCATTTAAGGATTATGGAGGCCACCGTGCTCTTAGGAACCTTAAGTGCAGCAGAAATTTTTCTGTAACCTTGGCCAGATCTGTGCCTTGCCACAATTCTGTCTCTGAGCTCTTCAGGCAATTCCATATTTTGAAGAATGTTGGTAACCAAACAGTTTATGGTTTACAGTAGCCACAGTATGCAAAAATACAATGGCTACCATCAACTGTTTGGTTACCTACACTCTTCAAAATATATTTTTCTGTGCTCAAACACTCATACAGGTTTGGAACAACTTGATGTAAGGAAATGATGACAATTTAAATTTTTTGGCCAAATGAAGCCTTTAAGTTTTCTGTAACATTATGTTCACATATGCAAACGTTGCATTATCTAATTAAATATGCACTCATTTGCATATATTTCCAGAATAATAAACTGAACATTGCATAAAGCCTGGTCCAATTTTTTTTTTACATATTAGAGTTAAAGGCTTTTACTGAGGGGATCTCTCTTTTAATCGCTCCATAAATCACAAAATACCGCCAGAAAAAAACCACCATATTTAGAGGTTACAGTGGGTACGGAAAGTATTCAGACCCCCTTAAATTTTTCACTTTTTGTTATATTGCAGCCATTTGCTAAAATCATTTGTTAATTTTTTTTCCTCATTAATGTACACATAGCACCCCATATTGACAGAAAAACACAGAATTGTTGACATTTTTGCAGATTTATTAAAAAAGAAAAACTGAAATATCACATGGTCTTAAGTATTCAGACCCTTTGCTGTGACACTCATATATTTAACTCAGGTGCTGTCCATTTCTTCTGATCATCCTTGAGATGGTTCTACACCTTCATTTGAGTCCAGCTGTGTTTGATTATACTGATTGGACTTGATTAGGAAAGCCACACACCTGTCTATATAAGACCTTACAGCTCACAGTGCATGTCAGAGCAAATGAGAATCATGAGGTCAAAGGAATTGCCTGAAGAGCTCAGAGACAGAATTGTGGCAAGGCACAGATCTGGCCAAGGTTACAAAAAACTTTCTGCTGCACTTAAGGTTCCTAAGAGCACGGTGGCCTCCATAATCCTTAAATGGAAGACGTTTGGGATGACCAGAACCCTTCCTAGAGCTGGCTGTCCGGCCAAACTGAGCTATCGGGGGAGAAGAGCCTTGGTGAGAGAGGTAAAGAAGAACCCAAAGATCACTGTGGCTGAGCTCCAGAGATGCAGTCGGGAGATGGGAGAAAGTTGTAGAAAGTCAACCATCACTGCAGCCCTCCACCAGTCGGGGCTTTATGGCAGAGTGGCCCGACGGAAGCCTCTCCTCAGTTCAAGACACATGAAAGCCCGCATGGAGTTTGCTAAAAAACATCTGAAGGACTCCAAGATGGTGAGAAATAAGATTCTCTGGTCTGATGAGACTAAGATAGAACTTTTTGGCCTTAATTCTAAGCGGTATGTGTGGAGAAAACCAGGCACTGCTCATCACCTGTCCCAACAGTGAAGCATGGTGGTGGCAGCATCATGCTGTGGGGGTGTTTTTCAGCTGCAGGGACAGGACGACTGGTTGCAATCGAGGGAAAGATGAATGCGGCCAAGTACAGGGATATCCTGGATGAAAACCTTCTCCAGAGTGCTCAGGACCTCAGACTGGAACTAAGGTTTACCTTCCAACAAGACAATGACCCTAAGCACACAGCTAAAATAACGAAGGAGTGGCTTCACAACAACTCTGTTACTGTTCTTGAATGGCCCAGCCAGAGCCCTGACTTAAACCCAATTGAGCATCTCTGGAGAGACCTAAAAATGGCTGTCCACCAACGTTTACCATCCAACCTGACAGAACTGGAGTGGATCTGCAAGAGGGAATGGCAGAGGATCCCCAAATCCATGTGTGAAAAACTTGTTGCATCTTTCCCAAAAAGACTCGTGGCTGTATTAGATCAAAAGGGTGCTTCTACTCTAAATACTGAGCATGTGATATTTCAGTTTTTTTTTTTTAATAAATCTGCAAAAATGTCAACAATTCTGTGTTTTTCTGTCAATATGGGGTGCTGTGTGTACATTAATGAGGAAAAAAAATTAACTTAAATGATTTTAGCAAATGGCTACAATATAACAAAGAGTGAAAAATTTAAGGGGGTCTGAATACTTTCCGTACCCACTGTATCTGCTTATATGTGATTTGGCTTTAAGTACTGTATTTCTTTTTGTAATTATGTTATTGTATTCATCCACATTGATATTGTAATGTATATTCCTTCCAGTTATTCTGCACTGTTTTATGGGCATTCTGGGTTTCTCTGGGTCACGTGGCTTTTGTAGTTCTGTTCACATTTGTTTTGTGGAAGGCACAAAATAGTTTCTTTTCAGTGAACAATGAATACATATTTACTTGGAATTTAATCAGAATTCTCTCTTTAACAATTGGCTTCACCACAAAATACGCCCAAAAATAGATTCTTGATTCTGTTTTACAGCTGACAATGTTGTTTTCCCACATGAAATGACCTCAATTTATATTTGTCATGTTTCTGCAACTCTGAATCATCTTGCATTGGAATTGATTTATCTGGCTGTATTTATGTACAACAAAGTAAAGGGGTTTCATATTGTGAGATATTTAGTTGTTTCCTTTTTTCCTTTGACACTGGAGTAACGACTGCTGAAAAATCAGATTTGCCATCACAGGAATAAATTAGATTTTAAAATATTTATAAAAATGGAAACAGTTATTTTAAATCATAAAAATATATCACAATATTACTGTTTTTACTGTATTTTTGATCAAATAAATGCTGCCTTGGTGAACATAAGGAACTTCCCCAAATACTTGTTAACAAACTATATATGTGCATTTTCAGTGTCAAACCTCAAACAGTGCTTGAAACTATCTATGTTACCAAAAACTGACACTTAAGTTTATTTTAAAGGAACACTCCACTATTTTTGAAAATAGGCTCATTTTCCAACTCCCCTAGAGTTAAATAGTTTTACCGTTTTCGAATCCATTCAGCCGATCTCCGGGTCTGGCGGTAGCACTTTTAGCTAAACTCTTTGGTCTTTTTTGAGCGAGATGCTAACGGTCTAATCAGATTCAATGATCTATGCTAAGCTAAGCTAAAAGTGCTACCGCCAGACCCGGAGATCAGCTGAATGGATTCGAAAACGGTAAAACTCAACTGTTTAACTCTAGGGGAGTTGGAAAATGAGCCTATTTTCAAAAATAGTGGAGTGTTCCTTTAAAATTGACACTTAGAGCAAGGCAAACATTATTACATTTATTTTAATTTAAATTATAGGAATAGTTCACACAAAAATAACAATTTTGTCATAATTTACCCTCATGTCGTTCCAAACCTTTATAAGTTTCTTTCTTATGTTGAATACACAAGAAGATATTTTGAAGAATTTTGAAGAACCAAACAGTTGTTTGTCCCCATTGACTTGAATAGTAGGGAAAGAAATACTATGGAAGTCAGTGGGGACCATCAACTGTTTGATTACCAGCTTTCTTCAAAATATCTTCTTTTACGTTCAACATAAGAAAGAAACTCATACAGGTTTGGAACGACATGAGGGTGACTAAATAACGACAACATTTTTTATTTTATTTTAAACATGTTAGGTCAACTTAGCTGATGCCTTTATTCAAAATGACTTACAGCACACTTAAAGGGACAGTCCCACTGGAGAAACCTCAAATGTCTTTTTGAGAGTCCTTTTTACTAATCTTTCGGTTACCATTTATATAATGACTGCACCACCTCCACAAGGCCTCCAGATGCAGATGTTTGACTCAGTCTGAAATTTTGACAACTTGTTTACCGATATTGCCTCCGGTCATCATGGAGCAGAACGCCTCTGAAATATGCATAGTGCATACATCCATTAAAATAAACATAGACAGTTCATACAATATGCATGCAAAGTACACTTAAATACATGAGAAAATAATAATAATAAACTCTCACCTCCTATGTTTTCTATACCATTTACAACGGTTTCCAACACCTGTAAAATTAAGAGGAGAAATACAATGTACAAAAGGTTTAGGGCGTCTTTCATGTGAGGAAACATGACTGGGGTAGATTTACCTTTATCTGGCCCGTCTTTACCCAGCGGCTGAGCTGCACAAGACCTTCTTCATGCTTCTCCATGTAGTTCAATACAACAAATCTCTCCCTGTGAACATATTGTATTGCTTGCAAGTTGGTAATATGATACAATGTATACAATCAACAAAGTAGGTTTTACTAGCTATTTTCATGTACCTTGTGATGTTTTTGTGACACAAAGCTTCTTGGGTATCCTCACTTAGAGGAGGTGGGTAAGGCACATCCTTATTGTACTGTGATATTTGGCCACACAGAATCACATGACCACCGGGATTCATCTGCACAGGGAGAGTATTGCACGACAAATACAACACAAAATGACCCACAGAAACTGACATAAAAACTGAGGGCGGGACATAGTTTACCTGTGATATAACAGCATCGCTGATGGGACCCCCTACGTTGTCAAAGTATATATCAATGCCTGTGGGGCAGTGCTCCCTCAGTGCTGAGCTGATATCTCCTTTTTTGTAGTTTATCCCTGCTGTAAAACCCAGCTCTGTTACCAAGGCCTGGCATTTCTGGTTGGAGCCGCAAATCCCCACGACTCTCTCACAACCATCCAGTCTGCCGATCTTAAACAACACAGAACAAAATTAAAATCACGCATGGCATACTGTATATCACAAAAGCAAAAAGAAAGAGCTTTATACAAGAAGCAAATAATTTTACTTTAAGTACTCAGTATAATACCAAATTATGTACAGATTATTTTAGACACATTCATCCTTTTAGTCATTCCTAATTATTTTCAAAATATGAAACAATAAATAATTTTTTTTTAATGTAAACTTTATTATGATATTATTTATATTTTATTGTTTTATATGATTACGTTTCTGGGAGTCACACCAGACACCATTTTTCAATCTGTGGTATCATAAGACGTCTGATTTTAAATGATCTGATTGATTATTAACCTTGACATACAGTCATGCAGGGGTCCTGTCTATGATATAATTTCCTTTTATATGTTTTGTTTTCATGTTGATAGCACCAAATGACTTTGATTTGCTATACAAAATATTTTAGCAAAACTGTGTCATTGCTTTTTTCTAAGAAATAATAAATGATTATACTAAACTAGGTTCATATTTAAGAATTTATATGTAAGAATTTAATTATTTAATGAGTTCTCAATTCTTTATTATTGAATCAGTTGTATTACCATGATAATTTTGACTTTATGTCCCCCAAAATAAAAAATAAAAAAACTCATCATAGAAGAGGTGTATTCAAGTTAATGTATATATGAATTTATTTATTTTTTTTTTTTTGATCACACTTTATTTTAAGGTCCAATTCTCACTATTAACAAATCATTAACTACGACTTTTGCCTTAATAAACTCCTAATTTGCTGCTTATTAACAGTTAGTAACGTAGTTGTTAATTTGGGTATTGGGTAGGATTAGGGATGTAGAACATGGTCATGCAGAATATGTGCTTTATTAGTACTAATAAACAGCCAATATGTTAATAATATGCATGCTAATAAGCAACTAATTAATAGTGAGAATTTGTCCCTATACTAAAGTGTTACCTTTTTTTTCAATAAATTAACAGTCCAAACAAAAAATGAGCATCAAATGAAAAATCTGCCTTAGCAAGCCTAAATATTAAAAGTTGATTTATAATAACCCTTTTCAAATGCATCTAAAATGTTGTCAAAACTAAATCTTTCCATAGAGAACAGACCGATTTCATATTTCCACTTGCATATTACCTGTCCAGCAATCGACCCACAAGCTCCAGCTGCTCCACTGATGACCATCGTCTGGTGGCTTCCTAGAGTCACATGACCCTTCTCTCTCACACCTAAAACAGCAGTAAGGCCAGGCATGCCCACAGCTCCTAGAACATACGACAGGTGACCATCGACCATCTCTGGGTCAACCTGCAAGAACGAGTACACCACACATCCATAAACCTGAAGACTATAAATCAAGCTTGCCAAAATGAACACTATACCTTTTGCAAAAGGCTGCCATCCATCACATCGTAGGTTTGCCAAGGCCAGTTGAATGAGGTGACAGAAGTGCCCACAGATAATGCCTGAGTCTTGCTGGCCTCCACTACACCAACTCCACCTCCATCCACACACTCCCCTAATCTCCATGGCAACAGGTAGTCAGCTCCAGTATCATCGTTCATGCGACAGCGCTGCATTGAGTTTGGTGTTAATATTGTTTCATGTATGAGTGAATAAGTTAATGCCTGGTAGTATATTGATTACAGGTTGAGTTTTCATGAAGGAAATATTCACTATATGAATATAGTAAACTATACTATATTTCCCACATGAAATGAATGAATTTCGTGAATTTCCTTTATGAAACCTCAATAACAAACACAAGTAAGGTCATCTCACCATGTAAGGGTCAACTGATAGGAAGAGTGTGCGGACTAACACTTGTCCTTCTTTCAGCTCGGGTGATTTCATTATCTCCTCTACACGGAAATTCTCTGGAACCGGATGACCATTTTTGCCTAATCATATATAGGGGGGAAACATGATTATTGGACTACATATTGTTGTTAATGATTTGTAAACTAGCAAATGTCAACATGGCTTACCTGGTCGAGAGCACAACACAACTCTTTTTACATTTAACATTTTCCCTTCTTTTACTACTTAATGTTTTTAAAAAAGAAAACTCGTAGTTATTCATAATGCAACTCTCAAAAATTTTGCTTGCAGCGACTGCATTTCTTCCTGAAATAATCACATGACTCGCAGGAGCTCGTCTGATTGGCTGCATGAGCTTTAAAGATCTGGTCGCATGTGTTGCGATGATGGGAATTCAGACTCGCGAATCGGTTCCTTTGAACAGTTCATTTCGAAGAACCGGTTCTTTTTATTACTACATGCACATTGACATTTAAAAACGTCATAACAATAATAAGCAGACTCACTGTAATTCCATGTTAGTTCCAAATTAGTTCTAAAGTCATTTAAAATCTAAATATAACTCGAATTTAATTTAAACAAGCGTTTTTGCATGTTTTATTAAAATGTATTGTTTAAAAGTCGAAGTTGTTGACTCGAGATCGAGAACTTCTCGAACTGATTCAGTTTGATTGGTAAACGAATCGTCCAGAAGGTTCTGTGAAAAGGTTCGACTGATTCACAATTATGATTCGGACATAGCGTGTGTGTTTACTTTGGACACTAGTGCAAATCTTTACCATGTGATTTCATATGGGATCGTTTAAGAAATGTACTTTAATAGTAATTGCTTTTTAGCACACATGACATTAGGATGAGGAGTTGTATATATTTATATTTGATCGTAAATTTGCCACAACATTCACTAAAGGTGTCTCCTGTACTAAATGTGCAAGAGAAAAATTGCATCACTGTGCAATTTGCAGCGGGTGGCGCTCTTGTTACCAACGAGGAAGTGACGCTACAAGCAAAGGCTTAAAGTTTTTTCCCCCTTTTTTTTCTTGAAAGCAACGCGAAAAAGATCTGGATCCCTGGAGCTACGTCGCAGATGTTTTAGAGGTAATGTAATGCGCAATAACTCCTTTCCAACTAGGTCCAGTTTGAATCCACTCGTAAAACATAGACTTATGATAAGTTTCTGCAGGACGTCGAAAGAAGACCTTGTTCTTCTGGAGGATGAATTCGTTTGGGTGGTTCCTTACTTTTGACAGAAACAATTAGAGCGCTTTTGTCAGTGTTGCGAGTGGCGAACTGTTTCATGTAAACACATTTTTGCAGGAACGCAGCAAGAGCTGCAACTACACATGTGAGCAACAGAAAGGGCTTATCAGAGGAACAGTTGTTGCAACAAATGTCTAACGATTTCTTCTCTCGTTATTAAATGCAAGCGTTCCCTTTAAATCAGTGACCGTGTTAGTAGCGCCTATGTCAGTTTTGTACCTGCATTATGGATCATGTTACTGTTTTGCAACATTTGGTGGTGTTGCAACAACTGTGTCATATAAACTTGTGTCAGCCTTCCCCCTAAGCCATCACAACGAGTACAGGGGGTTTTACATCTCTAAATTGGTTATGTACTTCCAGTTTGATTTCTGGCTGGGAATCATACGTGCATTGTAACCATTAAATAGGCATGCATTTACGCGCCCATCTGCATTTTATGATTAAGAATGCAAGAAGGCTGCCTGCAATATGCATCTACTCACAGTAATGTCTGAGAATTATATTTTACACACCCGAATAGCATTCGAGGTATCAGATTGTTTATTGAGGCTGGTACACTCAGCACATGCCATACCCTGTGAATGGATGGCCGCATGTCTGGTGGCTTTGCACTTTATTTTAAGGCACAGCAGAGAGAGAGAGTACAGGAACACTGACACGATGAGGCCTATGGGTGTCTCCTTACTCACGGCAGCACATGCTCGATCATGTCCGTGCTGCTGAGCCTCTGCACGCATGCACAAATGCTCCCAGTTCTAGGCGTGATTAGTGTTACACAGAGTTCAGAAGTTTCTCAAATACTGTTAAAAAGGGAGTCTGTCTTACAGCAGTTACCTTGACTCTGCGCACTCTATCATAATCATGTTCACAATGTTCCCTTGTAATATTGATAACAATCGTATCAGTGAGAATGGATTGAGAGTGAGAGGCTTTCTAGTGTAACGTTACATTCAGTATGGGAGAGTGGGGAGTGTTAACTGTTGTAACACTCTTTTTTTCTTTAACCAAGGTCTCTTAAGATTGTGAAATAATCTCTTATTTGTCTGCTACATGTTAAAGTAGTTTAGAAATGCACAATTTATCTCTAAACTGTAAATTAGTGTTAAGTACAAAGAGTGATGTTACAACCCACCTCACGAGTGAGCGTAGCAATCTTAAAACCTGGACATTTTAAGTGTTATGCATTATTTATTTTTTTGGGGTAATCAAGCTGTACAACATAATCACTTCAGTTTCTGTTCATTTTAAATGTTTTCATTTAAAATTCAATTTCAAAACTGCTGATAAAACAAACCAGTGAAGCCTTTACACATTTCCGGGGTTTTTTTTAGAAGTGGAAGCTGCCATAGTTGGGTAAACATCTATAGTGGTAAACAGAAACTAGAACAAATAATTTTTTCGTTCACATTTGTTTCAATAGCAAAAGAAAAATCCATGATCGCATTTCTATGACTTTACAAAAGAGGAAAAAATATCTAGAGATTGATCATGATGGTCAGATCAGAGAACATGCCCAGTTCTACGGGGGTGTTTGAGGGTGCTTAGCGAAACGAAACCTCAAACGAAATCAATAGCACCCTCAGTTAAAGCTGTAATAATGGCATTTCATTGCAGATTTAGCAAGCTCTCCAGTGCGTTATGGTTTGCGCTCTGGGGATCATTTTCTATTTCAACATGTTTGTGCAGTGTTGCGCAATATAGCCAATCACAGACATGTCTGTTGATTTCTTGAACGCAGCAGCCAATCAAAGGTGTTTAAGTTTGAATCCACTCACCGCTCAAATCACCGGAGCAGCATGAATCATCTCATAATAACAAAGTGTAGACACGATGTAATGTAAATAAGAGATTCATTGTGCAGCGTAGAGACCTTTGTTGATTATAACGTAACTTTGTGAGATCGCGATGAACTAAGATGAGTGACAGTTTTTTAGTAATTATAAAGGGAGCGCTCTTTGCACCATAGCAATGGGCGGCAAAAAAAAATTATATATATATATATTGACACCCTCACTAATTTAAAAAGCACCCTCAGTAATTTGAGCCTGAGAGAGAAAGATGTCAAATTTGCCTTTGCACTCTCAGCCATTGTAGTAGAAACACTCACACAGCAGCGTTAACTAGTTTTCTGTAATTTAATGCCAAAATATAATGTTAGAACTGTACATTAATTATTAAAAAATGAAAATTTATCATCATAGCAGTCCATCTAAAAAAAATAAAACATTGTGCTTGCAAGTTTGTGTTAGTCACTCTCACAATTGTGGGAAATGTAGGCCTATACATTGTGCAAAATGGGACAGTGGGATAGCACCGGATAGTGTTACAACCCCTCCCACCTGCTCAGATATGATAATTCTAGTTCTTAATCATGTAGATGAAAAGCTTATGTCAAATTCAACCGCTGATTCAGACGATAATGATCACAAATTAAAATGCAGACATACTTGTCCTATATCCTGTGTATTTTACCAGTATCTATATTGTCATATCAGGAGGGTGGTGGTCATAGCGATTTCACCTCTGTAGCTCATTTCTTATTGGTTCAACTGTTAGTGTTACAACACACTTTGTTAACACTCCCTGGTCCCCAATCCAAACAACCACAGTGTAGCCTTTTTTTGTTATGATTAACCTCATAAAGGCTATCTCTGAGTTGCTGGATTTCTACTAGTTTGAGCCACGTGCCTTGTCTTTTTGCTCACTGACCACACATATTGTAATTCATTCACTCGATCCAGGTATAGATGGGGATGTTTGGTACAAGCCATGCTTTTAAGAACGTGTCCCAGTGACGGAATTTCCCGCATGGCCTGTGCATTTGCAGTAATTTACAGCGCCCCGCATGGTAGGGGAAAGGCCTTATATGGTAGCGGAAGTGGGTGTGGCCAACGGGACAGTAGGGGATCACAAGACTTCAGCTGAAAGAGAATGTGTTGTTCCATACTTCATGTACGAGTGAACTACACTGTTTTGGGCGTTTTGATTCGCATGCGCGTGCAATAATAACGAAATCGCGTGCAATTGTTTGGAAAAACGCCACGCCATTTTGTCAAAGAAGCCCTCCATTTCCATTTCTCGTTGGTTTCGTTTGCACAAGGATCTACCTCTTGACTTGAATATTACTGGAGTGAGGTCAGCATTGCATGACTCAATCGTGGATAAGCATACAGTCATTTCTCTACTGTTGCATTGGACCTTGCAGTTGTTCTTAGGGCGACCTGAAAACAAACGTAGAACAGAACAAGCACGGTAAGGATGCTTTTTAAACGCCTAATATTAAATGTTTAGGACTGTTTAGTAAATCGAAATCATGCAGTGGATATCATTATTAAGTTATAGCAGAATATTAGTCGAATTCGAGCGTGCGCTACGTGTGGCTCTTACTCCCTTGTACGTTAATACTGAAAAGCATGAACTAACTTGCGCACAAATTACATTCACCAGAGTTGACAACTAGGAAGAGAAAGAAGGGGGGGCTTGTCATATACCACTTTTATTATTTTGCTGCTCAAACATGCTTCATAGGGTGTATTGTTGTCTCACTTTGTTGCAGTGTGACACGGAATTAGTGACTGGATAATCCCTTTTCTTCAACAAAGGACTTCTGGTAAATAGCGCTGAGCTGGCTTCACTAGGAAGGGGGGTCCAGGGAGGGCACCCAGTATGCAAACACTCTGTCTGTGTCTCAAAATATATTGAGCTGTTTACCCAGACAGTTTTTTGAGGGGCTTGAATGCGCTTTTCGAACGTTCGAACGCAACGCGGCCGTCCTGCGTCGCGTAAATAAAACCGCGCGTCGAAGTATAGTAGCACAAAATGAGAGTTCTGGTCATTTATTCACACGCATGTTGTTCCAAAGCCGTACGGCTTGCTTTTTTATGGCACACAAAACAAGATGTTAGTCAGTCTCAGTCACTATTCACTTTTTGCGCGTCTTTTTCCACAAAATGAAAGTGAATGGCTGTCATTCTGCACAACATCTAATTTTCCACGGAACAATTATAGTCATACAGGTTTGGAACAACATGAGAGTGAGTAAATGACGACCGCATTTTAATTCCTGGGTGAACTATTCCTTTAAAAGTAGATAAACTCTTTAAAACTAGATAAACTAGAGACCCCGTTCTGTGTCTACGCCCCCTAAAATGCTTTCTAGTGAGGCAGCTGACTAGGTCTTGAGCCACAAGCACTTCTCTCTGAGGGGAATTCTCGCTCATGTCTTAGCACTTGAGTCAAATCTGCATTCGTTTGTGGTTTAAATTAAGAACTAGGTACGATTAGGTAACCATACTTGACGTTACAAGCTTATTAAACGCGTTCTCGTCAGCTGTTAAAACCGTGGCTAGTATAACCGTGCCTCGCTGTGTCTTGTGTTGTTTTGCCAATGTAATGACATTTATTTGCGTTCACTGCGCGCAGTTTTCAGCAGAACGCCATGCGATGGATTACTCGAATAAAAAATGTAATGCACTGAAATGTGTTAGGTAAACTTGACCTGCAATATGGTTCTCACACTTTAAGCGGACGCTGGTTTGGTTGATGCAATTGTTGTTTACATCCCCGTGCAGTTAGGGGTGTTTCTCATTGCGTTGCGACAGCCCTGGATATACTGCAGCTTTAAATGGCTGCTTTGAATACGCAGTATGTATACACTTTACCGTATGTTGATTTCACGATATGTGAGTTGGCCAAATGTAATGTAATTAAATGAATGTTAATTTTTAAACATGCAGAATGCTCAGTTATTTAGTTTTTTCAATAGTTTGAACTTGAAGTTGGTTAATGTACATTTCCATTTAATCATGCTAAAAAACAGTCTTTTTTTTTTTAGAATATCTTTTAAATCCTTCTTTTAGTTGTCTTAATAAAAACAGCTGTTGTAAATACGGGTGTTATGTATTTATAATGCAATTTAGCTGGCAATATACAGTATATGCATAATGTAATATATAAGTAATAAGAAACATTCATTGGAAGGATTCAGGTGCACAAAGTTTAGATTTCAGTGCTATTTTATACTAAGCATAGAGAACATTTGTATTGGTCGGTGTAATAAAGCAAAAAGCCATGTGAGATGTGCACTACTGTGATTTTAGCACAGGTATTCAGTGTTAGTAAAAGCAGAAACACTAATGTACGTTAAATTTAAGGACAATAAACCATTATTAAATATAGATCACAAAATAAATATGTAAAATCATCAGGTAGTGTGCTTTGACCTTATTTGTGTAGTTTATAATTTGCTTGCATGAAGATATATATTTCTTTTAATAAATGTGCTCTCATGAGTTAAAGTCGGCATGAAACGGAAGTTGCGATTGTCTTTTCTTCTCTACTGTGACGTATATCCGAGTGAAACGGCATCTGAAATGAGAGGGCGGGACTTGATTTCGTCTTTCGGGAATTGATTGGATCGTTGGAAGCTGGGGCGTTGCTAACAAAATGGAGGTGAGGCAGATCTGAATGCCAGTTTGCAGTTAGTGGTGGGGGATTTCTCTCCACTGGATTCACCGCTGACACCCAAGCATGAATAAATGTTTTATTTATTAAGGATGACGACGACGATCAACGGCACAAAACATGCCTGTGCGCGCGTGTCATATTTGTTATATTCATGGAAAAAAATTTGTTTGCGATGTCCTAAGAGTAATGTTGTCGTAATATCCTAATATCAGAATCAGAATCAGAATGAGCTTTATTGCCAGGTATGTTTACACATACGAGGAATTTGTTTTCGTGACAGAAGCTTCCACAGTGTAACAGAATGACAGTGACAGAACAAAAAACACAGATAATAAAAAATAGAACAAGTAAATAAGGAATAAAAATATATAAATTGACAATTGTACGTGCAGGTATATTACAATAGACAGTTTTTGTATGTACAGATACTGTATATTATGTGCAAATTTGAGGTGTAGACTGAGTATGAGTGTTAGATAAATAAGTGTATGAGTGAATAAATAGTGTGTGTTCTGAAGCATCAGCTTCAGCTTTTCCCCCTGTCGTTTATCCCAGCGTTTACCCCTCACGTCACTAGCTCTGCCCTTGCGCCATAGCTCGTGACCGGAAGAGAAGATGAGTCATTTTGGGGGGGGGAGTTAACGTTTTTGATTAAAGATTATAAGGGCACATGACTTTAAAAAAATAATGAAGTGCACGAATAAATTATTTATAATAAACACTACAGTATTCCATTAAAAAAATAAGAATTTTCCATTTTGATTTCATGGTGACTTTAACCGTTTTGAGATATGCTCTGAGATATCTAAGATGATTCATTATTCATTTCATTGCTATATATGCACATGCTCATAACAAAATGCAAGCCCTCCATGATTTATGAGAGGAGGGTATAGCTGATTAGTGATAGACTTTTATTGATTTTGATGTTAATATTTGGATGCTGATGTGAACTATGAGGGGAATTACCTTCAAACAATGTCATTGTGAAACTAGGCTAGTACATTTTCACACTCTCTGTGGGATTGTGTGTGCAACTGTACGTCTCTGCTCATCTTACTCACTTTCCCTGTTGCCCTCTCTGCTAACAATCTAGAAACAATTATTACATTTTCCCCCTACTCACACGTAGCATTCTCACATATGTGTCATCTTGGTTTGTGTGCATACTGAACAAATTACCTGCAGTTTGTTCAACATTGTTTTATTATATGCACTAAACTGCTAATGTCACAGTTCCCCCAACCCTTAACAATCCACCTTTCCCTTTCAAATTCTTTTCTCTAGGGTTCTATTCATGAAATTGCTGAAACCGCTATTTCAATGAACCCCCACTAAGCCCAAAGCACTGACTCTGAAGTCTAACCATAATATTTGTCATCACTTTCTTCTTAGGTTGTCTTCAATGAATGAGCAACATGTTAAACTAAAGACTTCTCAACCCAGCTTGACATCCCGGGAGCGGAAGAGTTGGCAGTGAAGAAAAAAGCAAATGGACATGTTTGAGCTACATCGTACTGAAACTACTATTTCTGAACAGGAGATGCTGCAGTTTTTTCTTTTAAAGCTTACCTGCATTCCTACCATGCTGAGTAGGTTTGGATGACCATTAACTGTCATTAAACCAATCAAGGGTTCTTTGTCAAGGGCGATACTCTAAGACTCTTCATTAAAACTTTGTGTGGTTTGGGAATTTGAACTCTTGTCTTCTTAACCTCCCACTCCACCACTCCCCAGAATCTATATTCATGAAAGGCATGAGTTTGCAACCTCAACAGAAACCAAACGCAAAAAGAACGGGCAAGCGCATCACTTTCTTTAGCGATCAGGGTGTGGCGATGAAAGAGGCCTCTCAGCATACAGAGCCCTACTATGGCATTGGGGTCCCTCCCTCAGGGCCAGGCCATAATGACAGGGGAGGTGTGGAAAGCTTGAATGCAGAAGCACCACATACGTACCTCAATTCTGTCATTTTCAGCCCTGAGAAGAGTGATCAAAGCCGTGGGCACTACCAACAGATGATGCCCATGAAGTGGTCACACCAAGACCCACCTTTGCAGCTCCAACAGCGACCAAACAATTGGTCACAGGGTATGACTGCTTGGTCCCAGAACTTTGGCCCTTACCTGGGGGCTCAGGCTGCTTTTGCAAAGCAGATGCATGAGGGCATGTCAGTACAGCAGCAGCAACCTGAGCCATCAACTATTAGGGCAACTGAAAAACAAGTGGCTAACATAAGTGGAGAGACCTTTAGGGATACGACCAAATCTGGCAGAGGCATGGACTGGGAACAGCAGCAGGCCTTTCAGCAAACACAAAAGCCTGGAATGTTAAATCCACAGCAGCACGGACAGTCCAACCCTGGGAATTCTGTGCTGCAACCCTTTCAGTTAGCTTTCGGACAGCCCAAGCAGAACTTGGTAGCAGGATACTATCAGGTAGTTCAGGGAAATCGGACCTTGCCGAATTTGAATTACAGTACACAGACGAATTCCCAACTACAGCAGCAACTACAGCAACATGAGCAACAGCAAAAGCTGCAGCGGCAAATAATGTTCCAACAGCGACAACAGCTGGAACAGCAGATACGACAACAGGTGCAGCAGCAGCAGGTACTTCAGCGTCAAAAACAGCCACAACAGATATCACAATCACAGTTGCAGCAACAAGCACGGCAGTTAAAACATACTCAGCAACAGCAACCGCCACAACAACATATGCAACAAATTCAACCGCAACAAGACTTGGTGCAGCAGCACCAAAAATCTGAGCAGCCTCTTTTTCAGAACCAGAATGTATTGGAAAATTACTCTGATTGCCAGCAGCCACATGCTTCTTCACTTGATCAGCATCAGCCCTCATTACCAGGACAGTCCCAAGAGACAACTGATCCACCGTCAACACAGACTCAAGACTCCATTCCTCAGCCTCCCTCAACTATTCCCCAGCAATCCATCGAGACCCAACAGCCTGGGCCCCGGAGATCACGTCGGCTTTCAAAAGAGGGTGGAGGCCCTGCCTCGGATAACCCATTTGTCATGCCGACTGATCTCCACACCCAAGGCTCTCAGAATGGTGCTTCTGAGACTAGTGCGGTGCAAGACATCCGGGCCGCTCCAACAGGTGTAATCCAGAGCACACGACGTAAGAGGAGGGTGTCGCAAGAGGTCAACCTGGAAACCTTGGCTCAGAAGGCTTCGGAAAGGGAATCTCTTCCCTCACGTAGTATCAAGGTAAGACAACTGACAGTTTTTCAGTCGAAGTGACGAAGTGAAGTGACGTGACATGTGGCCAAGTATGGTGACCCATACTCGGAATTAGTGCTCTGCATTTATCCCATCCAAAGTGCACACACACAGCAGTGAACACACACACACACACACCGTGAACACACACCTGGAGCAGTGGGCAGTCATTTTTTTTGCTGCGGCGCCCGGGGAGCAGTTGGGTCAGGACACCTCAGTCGTGGTATTGAAAGTAGGAGAGAGTGCTGTACATTCACTCCCCACACCTACAATCCCTGCCGGTACGAGATTCGAACCCGCAACCTTTGGGTTACTAGTCTAACTCTCTAACCATTAGGCCACGACTTCCCACATGTCAAATTCCCACATGAAAAGTTGGACTGTGTGACGAATTACCCAAGGGTAGTTGACGTCATTATCTGCTTAAAGCTGTGCAGTGAGGATTAGGGGTGGGGGGAAAAATCGATACAGCATAGTATCGCGATATTTTCCGCGGCAATACTGTATCGATCTTTTATTTTACTATTTGGTAGAATAATAAAATCAATTTCTTTACAATCCACTAGATGGTGGTGTTGAGTTTATTTCTGGTGAGGACAGCTGGGTCACCTTCAGCATGCAGTAAGTTAGTAAAATAAAGAGGGCGGCATCGCAGAAAGTTATCAGGAAAGCCCCGTCCGCGTTTAAATCGGATGTATGGACTTACTTCAGATTTGTAAACAAGGAGGGGATGCAAGTAGGGATGCACCGAAAATATAGGCTACATATAATAATAATAATAATATATATGGCGCACCGCGTCGCACCCCGCCCGGCAGTGTTCAGTGCGCAGGTTTCACTCTCCTCGTCACTGCGCAGTTTGAGCTCCGCTCAGAATTCCGATCTATGAATGTGCATTCCGCTCGTGTAACTGGTAAAATAATGCTACCTTCAGTGACTCTATGCTCTGCTCATATGCTCTGATAATAATAGCTTTGTAGGACTATGCATTATTTGGACAATTAGTCAAAAAAAAAAACTTACCTGATTCTGTTACATAGAAGTATCATAAGCCTGCATAAAACAGTATAAAATCTCAAAGACAACATACACGATGACCTGAAGGGTATGTGTGTTCATTCAAAGAAAGGTTTTCCTATGAATTAATTAGAAAAGAGTCAATTTCTACTGTGCACTGTATCTCTTCCTTATGAAAAAGGCAATGATTTTCCCTACTTTCCATTAGGTCGTAAATGTATCTGGTGTCAGGGTTGCCATGGTAACCAGGGGGGGCCTGGTGTCGTTGCAGACATCCTGGCATCCAGTTTATTGGGTGAGGGGACTGTGACGATTTGTTAATCTAATGAATAACTGATTTGTTAAATCAAATGAAAAATTGTGTGTTTGATTGGTCCAGACGCTACATACTTTTAGTAAAAGTGGTTATTTTATTGGCTTGTGTTTTTTTTTTTTTAATTCAGTATCATTAAAATTGAGTTAAATTATAAAAGTCTTACAAAATTACTTTATATTATTTTATTAAATTATAAATAATCATTACAAAGCAGTTTCGGTTTTCGGCCAAGTGCATCCAGAATTTTCGGTTTCTGTTTTGGCCCAGAATTTGCATTTCGGTGCATCCCTAGATGTAAGACTACATGTTTTATTTAATTTAATTTAAATTTAACAGTAATTTACTTTCAAATGCCCCAATTGCTGAAGGGTCTGCACAACTTTAGTACAATTTCAAGTTGCACTGTTCAAAATACCTGTAGTAGCACAGCAGTGCAT
>NW_015640445.1:482796-485819 GCF_001515625.1 Sinocyclocheilus rhinocerous | reverse complement strand
ATTTAATTTAATTTAAATTTAACAGTAATTTACTTTCAAATGCCCCAATTGCTGAAGGGTCTGCACAACTTTAGTACAATTTCAAGTTGCATTATTCAAAATACCTGTAGTAGCACAGCAGTGCATACCTGTTTACATTTAATTAAGGTGGACTAGACTTAGACTGTAATACAAATAGTTAAGTTTGCCAGGTGCATACAACATTTATGACAGGTTTTCATGAATGTGCAGCACTTTGTTTGTCAAAAAATAAGTGTTTAATTTTCATTTGATTAGGATAAATTAAATTAATATTTTATGCCTTCATTTGATTACCAGAAACATTTTATAGAGTCCTGTTTTTAGACTAACGGGAAAGTTTTGAGTTCTGAAACTGACAATCCCATTTTGCACTGCAACAATAAAACTGAAGTGAGATAAACAAACTGAGAAATGTTTCTTTTTAGTTAAAACAGATGTTGTCAAAGTTTTCCTTTGGGGACATAATTTGAAGTTGGAAAAAGGTAATAAATTGCAATATATTGCAGAATATCGCAATATATTTAAAATCGTAATAATATTGCATCGTGACACAAGTATCGTGATAATATCGTATCGTGAGGCCACTGGTGATTCCCACCCCTAGTGCGGATGCACTACTTGTTTCAAATGCATACAGGTTCTGCAGGTTTCTCAGTTTATAGGGGAGTGTAAAGTTAGTACAGGCACTGAGTGTCACCATTAGGTCACATGATCTCTCGAGCCAAAAAAAATGATGGACTCCTCATACAAATACCAGCATGTGCACCCCACCCTCAGCCCACTGGCCCTCTTGAGGATGCCTAAACACTGACGTACATAAAGAGCTGCATTTTCTTTTGTCAATGCCCAAAAGCACAGCTTTTCTTAATTTTGATTTTGCAGTGTCACTGAGTCAATTCTTTTTTTAGAATGGGAGATTAAGAGATTTCATCCTCTTGCAGTAGATGTTGCTTATATATGGACTAGTGTTAATTGCTTGGTTTGTTCATTCTTTTACTGTGCACAGAGAATTAGCGCAATTAGCAGTCAAATTTAACGAGGGGATCTAAGTGTTTCTGGGCCGCGCTATTTAGTTCACTCTGCTTTTCCTTGTTACATAAACTTACTTTGAAAAGGACAGCAGCACTCCCTTAAGACGTCCAATGGATGATAACAAAGAAAGGGTGTGTGTACATATATACTGTTGATCTGTGGGCTAGATAACGTACAGAAAGAACGGTCCAGTAAAAAGCAAATCTCAGGTCAGCTGATTCCAGCTCCTTAAAAGGAGTAGGTACATAAGTCAGTGAGGTTTTTGTTTTTTTGGTCTCGGGTGTCACTTTATGCCTCTAAACCTCCCCTACTCTAAATGTAGGCTGAAAAACAGCTCTTTCTCAATGGTGAGTGAGCTGCAAGGGCTTCATGTACTAAGCTGAATACCTTAGCGGTGCCAACAAGGCCGGAGTTCAGATAAGACAAGCCACATCCTAAGGGATTTCTAGATTTTCATGCAACTTCCAGTTAGACACATGGTAGTAGTGACGTATATTGCATTGCATTTTTCCACAACATGTCAATGAAGTTTCAGTAGTTTTATTTTCTTTGCTCTCATCATGCTTTGCTTAGAGTTAGCAATGAGGAGAAACAGGAATCACTCTCACAATAAGGGAAACATGGGTTTAGTGCTCCTCCCAGAATGCTTTTTTCTGACTCAAAGATCATTGTTTTTTTTTTTCTAAATGAGGTTTCGAAATTTGCAGGCATTGTGAAATTGCTAAGAGTGCCACTTTTGTATAGTTATTTTTTTTAAGTTCCTGGAGAAGTATGAATGCAGTTCAGTAAACCTAACATAGAAGGAACCCGTTCTCTAATCATTAACATACCCACAGGAGAGTCAGGTTATATGGAGGTATTGTCCTGTGCTGGCATGCCATTATGTTATTCACTTGTGACAAATATCTATACATCCTCATGCAGTCTGCTGCTGGTCTGCAGGGCAAGATTTTTCATCCTGGAGCAGAAATGAGGTCGCAGTTGATTCATTAAGATGTTTTTGAAAATAGTCTTGAGCTAACCTCATTTCCTGTACTAATATATCAGCTCTTAAGCACTCTCGTTTCTTTCATGCATGTCAATTGTCTACTGAGCGGAGGAAGGATGCACTCTGCTGAGATTTAGGACTTTTGTTGAACCATTAATTTGACTGTGTTAATCATGTGTGTTGTCAGCAAGAGCCACACAGGCCCTGGAGCCCCCCTGTTGCCCCAACAGGTCCAGGTCGAGGGGCAGCTGAGGTGGATCAGGTGAGTGCCAAGCGGCCCAGAGATGACAGCCTCATGCCATTGGTCATTCCGGTCTCTGTGCCAGTGAAGCAGACTGAATCCTTGTCCCCGGATCACGAACAAGCCTCCCTCTCAGCTAGTTGGCCTTCACGGCCTTTGAGCACCCATGACATGAGCTGCTCTGATTACAAGACTTCTGTGATTGTCACTCGACGACGTTCATTGAGGAACTCTCTGTCTGAGAGCACAGGCCAGGTGAGTTCACAAACTGGCCAATCTTATCAAAACATTAAAGGGGTCATGAACTGCCTTTTATTATTTTGAACTGTTCGCTGAGGACCAATTATAATGTTATCAAGATTTTTACATCAAAAAACATAATTTAGAAGAAATAGGTCATTTTCTGTCCTGTTTTGACAGATCAAGGGAATTTTGGTTTCTCAGTTCATGACCCCTTTAAATATACCTTTGTATGCCCATGATCTCTCTCTCTCTCTCCATCTCTCTTTGCCTACTTATCTATTTCATCCCCCTCTGTTAAAAACTAGATTAAAATTTCCCAATAATCCGCAGATTTCTGCCGACCCCCCTGTCCATTCTCTGCACCCTAATCCAACCTTCCCCCTCCCCATTTCACTACCACATTTATGAGATCTGACAAGACTCACCGAGATCATCCAGATTGCATATGGTGTATGCATTTTAGAGGAGTTTCTGCACTACCTGGCTTGCCAACATCTT
>NW_015640445.1:473905-482734 GCF_001515625.1 Sinocyclocheilus rhinocerous | reverse complement strand
TTATTTTGTACTGTTCTCTGAGGTCCACTTATAATGTTATCAAGATTTTTACATCAAAAAACATAATTTAGAAGAAATAGGTCATTTTCTGTCCTGTTTTGACCTCCCTAATTTGAATAGGTGTGGCGGATTGTAAACTCGGAAGTAAATGCCCACTGCTATGATTGGCTAACAGTTGTGTATGTTTGACAGCCTACATCCTTCACAGATGAACACTGTGATTTAGGTTAAAACACATAAATAAATAATCAGTACATATTAGGGCTTGGCAAAAAAAAAGTTTTTTCGGTTTATCTTTTTTTTTTTAAATGATGTCGATTCGATATCGATTCTCGAAAACCACAAATCTGTTTTTTCCGGTATTTATTTCAGCAAACATTTAACACAAGATCTGATTAACGTGAATTTTATCATTAGTCTTCTCCACTGGATGTCTCCCTCTTATTTACCTTGCGCGATGTTACAACGGAAAGCCTGTCCTGACGGCTGAAGGTCTGGAATCCATGGCAGCTTACATTGGCCTAGGCCCGCTCATGAGGCGGTTTGAACGACATGTCAAACAACCAATCACAGTTAGTTTCGTTCATCGTCACGTTTCGCGACGTCCTCGTCCAGAACCGCTCTTTATACCCCCACCCAAACTTGGAACTTTCATTGCCCCACCAGTCTACTCCACTATCACACCTTACCAGAGCCACTTACGTTCACCTGTCCGATTGATCGACAACCCCCTCAACATGCCGCCTTACACTCCTCCGCCCATCCTCAGCCCAGTTCGAGAGGGTTCGGGTCTTTACTTTTCCACCTTTCTGTCGGCCGCCGCTGCAGCCGCAGCGAATAATCAGGGGCTGCCCCCACCTGCCACTCCAAAATCTGCCACCCGTAGCCTCCTGCGCTCCAGTGAGTTCCTTTTACTGTCTCTACAAAGTGCATTAATAAAATTAGTTAAATACAACCTTAAATAGAATTCTGGTTTAGATTCATTGTTTAGAATTGAATGACTTAATGACAACCAAAAACCTAAACTTAAGTACTGTTCCAAAACCTAGTAGGCTGCCTAGCCAGCTACCTTATAAAACCGTGTCCTAACTTTATTACAATTTTATAAGGAACTCCATGTGCATCACTCAAGTAACTTGATGAACAGTTGATTCCAATGAAGTTTGACGTTAACAAAAGTTGCTAAGCTAACAACTTGATATTCTTATAACTCAATACTGGATTGAGTTTGAGGACAAATTCTCTGAAAATTTGTCCACTGTCTTATGTTCGTTTTGTCTCCTAAGCTCCTCCTAATGCATGCTAGAGCTACCTGATTAGCAAAGGAGACATGCTATGCTGCCTTAGAATTTGCTACCCAAAATATTGAGGAAAATGAAGTAGAATGAGCTGCCTACTGTTTGTAACAGCTTAAAGTGCTGTAAGTAGGCGCCTCATTAGGGTTTGGAACAGACTTAGTATACCTAAGATATATGTCCTAACAAGCCAGGATACATGTAATTAGACATAATTGATGTGCATATCATGACATATAATAAGAAACACTGTTTACTTTGCATCTAAGTAGTCTTTTTGTTTGTATATGTCCAGACAGCATTGATATAACCCCTCCAGTTCTCTCTGCTATGAGTGAGGCTACACCTGTCAGCATTGAGCCGTAAGTACATACGCTATTCAAAAATCACCCCCACATATTACGCTTCACAAGTTTCTTTAATTAGCTTACGCTTCTGGCCAATTATCACTTTCTTTACTTGGTTAACCTTGCCTTTTTTATTTTGCTACTTGCTTACTAGATTTCATTAAGCTGGCTGAAAGTCAGTTGTCAGAATAGCTGTTTCCTCACATTTATTAGACAATACTCAATGGAGCAGCCCAGAAATCACTTTATTTTCTGTACAGAGCTGCAGCTTTACACAGCATAAACGTTGACAGTGTGAAAGCACAATGTGAGCCTGCTGTTGAAGATGCTGCTGCTTCGTTTACACTGCTAATGCATGTGGTGTAAACAGGCCTTACAGTGCTGTTATGTTGCTATTACTTGATTGTAAGTTGTAAACTGTAGACTGCAGATGCAAAATTCATGGTTTTAGCTTGTATGTTAACAGTGGAGCTGGTTGGGGCGCTATTATGTCATGCACAAGTGGATCTGGTAGTGTTTTTAAGGGAAATTACATCTTAGTGGGTTTCTTGGATCATACATGGGGTATTTCAGAGCTATGTTTTCAAGAACAGAGTAGGTGGGGGATGGTGGCTAAACAGAGGGAATTATGGGATATCTTCTCTGACTGGTACCAGCTGGTTTATCTAATGGCCAGAACAGTGTTTGGTTGAAATTCTTTCTCTCTTACATACACAGTGAATGGCTTCAGATCCCTTCATTTTGGAGTTGGCCAATGCACCACGAAAGCACATCTTGGAACAAAATAATAAAACACAATCTGTCTTGCCTTATCCCCAGACCTTGGTAGTCAGATACTGGAACATTTGGCTTTGAGAAACATGGGGTGTTAATTTTATGCAAATACCCATGGTCAAAATCTACTCTTGTGAATGCCGGAGTTCTCAAAAAAAGGAGCTGAAAATGAGATGAGCAATAAATTAATTGAAGTGGCAGTCTGAAACAACTTTACTAGTCCTTAAATGGCTCTGATTAGTGAACCAGACACCTTTTAGAAACAACACAAACTACCTGCGGACTGACCTGAAGTGGAATGCGATTGTTTCTCAGGAATTTCTCATTACATAGGCATGTTTCAGTAGCAGCACTAAGTTGTGCCTCATGTTTAGCTTCCAATACACTTTGAACCACAAATATTACCCTTTAGCCAACAGTTCTTGTGACCCCTGTCCACAAAGGCTTTTAGAGATGTTTCTCAAATAATGCTCATTAGGTTTTGCACAAACTTCATGTTAGTCTTTTTCTCAAATTGTTAGGGATTGTTCACCTAAAAATGAAAATTCTGTCATTAATTACTCACCCTCATGTTGTTCCAAACCCGTAAGACGTTCGTTCATCTTCAGAACACAAATTAAGATGTTTTTGAGGAAATCCAAAAATATTTCACATACTTTTGAAAATCCAGCATTTAGTTGATCCTGATAAGCGCTCTTCGTCACAGTTGTAAACACGACGGCTTTCTTATTTCGTGAGGGGGTTTGGCGGCATGGCATCTTTGTTTCCAGGCAGAATGCGACACACACGTCTCCTGGAACTCACCCTCATGTTGTTCCAAACCCGTAAGACGTTCGTTCATCTTCAGAACACAAATTAAGATGTTTTTGAGGAAATCCAAGACCCTCCATAGACAGCAATGGTTCTATTACGTTGAAGGCCCAGAAAGGTAGTAGGACAATGTTAAAATATTCCATGTGACATCAGTGACTTATGCATCAGACGTTTAGCCAACGGTCCGTGGGCATGACGTCTGAGGCTGAGACTAGCAATGCTTTGGTGAAATGCTATAGGAATACTATAAATCTGCGGAAGCATTTGACATCACTCATACGGCGCCATGATTTCTGCAATGAATGAATGGTGGATAGCGCAGACGCACTCTTTTGTTTACTACACGCATACAGACGCGCGTGGTGTTTTCAGCCTCTGCCACTGCTGATATGAACACATGGATAAATTCTGTCATTAATTACTCACCCTCATGTTGTTCCAAACCCGTAAGACGTTCGTTCATCTTCAGAACACAAATTAAGATGTTTTTGAGGAAATCCAAGACCCTCCATAGACAGCAATGGTTCTATTACGTTGAAGGCCCAGAAAGGTAGTAGGACAATGTTAAAATATTCCATGTGACATCAGTGATTCAACCGTAATTTTATGAAGCTATGAGAATACTTTTTGTGCAAAAAGCAAAAATAACTACTTCATTCAACAGTTTATTCTCTTCCGTGTCAGTCTTCGACACGCATTCACGAGAGTACCACGACAAACCTTGTTTTGTTTTTTTACATTTCTTTGTGCACAAAAGGTATTCTCATAGTTTCATAAAATTTAAGGTTGAACCATTGATGCCACATGGACTATTTTAAAGATATCCTTACTACCTTTCTGGACCTTGAACGTGGTAGTTGCATTGCTGTCGATGACGACTTCAAAACTCCTGAAGTGTTTCCACTTTTGTGTGCCTTATGCATCAGACGTTTAGCCAACGGTCCGTGGGCATGACGTCTGAGGCTGAGACTAGCAATGCTTTGGTGAAATGCTATAGGAATACTATAAATCTGCGGAAGCATTTGACATCACTCATACGGCGCCATGATTTCTGCAATGAATGAATGGTGGATAGCGCAGACGCACTCTTTTGTTTACTACACGCATACAGACGCGCGTGGTGTTTTCAGCCTCTGCCACTGCTGATATGAACACATGGATATAATCTCCAGCTGCTCTGAGAGTCACTTCATTAGCATTTTACCGTTTAAATTGACTACTGTCATATCACATACACAGCAGCTGCAAGTTCTTCACGGCAGCCCGTCAAAATAAAAGTTTGGTTTAAAGTGAAGAAACTGTGACAGAAATATTTTACTATTGCGCAGCCTTAAGACTCTATGTAGCAACAATACTACTACTACTATTACTACTAATAATAATTATTAATAAAACTTTATTTTTAAAGGAATAATCACATTTGTTTCCTTTTTAATTTTAACAGTAAACCTGTGTTGTGCAGCACTTTGTTTGTCAAAAAATAAGTTGTCGCATTTTGGTGCAATATGGACACGCGACACGTTCAGAATGAATAAACTTTTAATAACCTACAGAACAGCGCGAGCCGGAAGCAACACGCCTCACGCGGGCAGGGCTTATATGCTCCGAGAACGGACACTGCACTAGTGATACAAAACACACAGGTCTGTTAAGAGCAATACTTTTAATATAGACAAATTATTAATAGGCTGGGCTACTGTACGTTTTTTTTTTTATGACTGCCGTATTCACAAGTATTTTCCAAGCAAATTAAGTGCACGTTTTTATCATGTGTAAAATTACTGATTAACATGGCGGATAAAAGCAGCTCGTTTTTTTACACCAATAATATACTATAAGCTACTGTAAGCGTACTGCTTACAGAACTTTTACAGATTTTTCAAGCTTGATGTGCTGTTGTGGTAGGCCAGTTTCAAATCGCTCAATTTAAAGTGCTCCCACACAGCTGAGGTCTTCGGCATTTTTGTCTTCTCTTCCAGATGAACTGAATCATGATGTTCATGACGTTCACTTATGGGCGATTCATATTCAAGTGAGAATGAGAACCGTTTCTCAGGGGATGCCAGGTGTTCGAAAAAAAATGAAAATAATATTCATATCTCAAAATTGAAAATCCATTGCCAACCCACCGAACGAATAATCGAATATTCTGGTCCAGCCCTATTGATTACTAGCATTTTTCAAAATATCTTCTTTTGTGTTCAACATAAGAAAGAAACTTATACAAGTTTGGAACGACTTGAGAGTGAGTAAATGATAACAAAATGCTAATTTTTAGGTGAACTATTCCTTTATTGACAGAATTTTAATTAAAACATTTTTTAAATAATCTCTTTAAGCTAATAATATAGTAAATAAAAAAATATATTTATATAAATAAATAAAAAATGCAGAATATAAACATTTTCGCTGGTGGTCTGATGCTTTTGGACTACACTATTAAAAAAATTTTATTCATTTAGTTTGGATTGCTACAGCAGCCTGTTTATGTTCACTCTCTCTTGCAGTCGGATAAACATTGGATTGCGGTATCAGGCGGAGGTCCCAGAGCTGAGAGAGCGCTCTGCAGCGCAGCACAACCTACACAAGGCTGAACTGGTGTGGGCGCCACTGCCTGACCTGGAGGCCAACACTGAGCAACAGCAAAGAGGTTTACAACTTACACAATACCACACTAGCTTCTCTTTTTTTAATTCATTAAATTGAATGAAAGGAAATTGCAGGAATATGTTCTGCAATTTTGCCTTATTTAAATGAAATCTGCATGACCATATGTTTAAATGTGTGTCTTTCCTGGACCTTCTGTGTGTCCCTGCAGTGGATGACCTCATGCACCTGGCGTGCTCGAGTGCGTTGCATGGAGGAGGGACCAATCAGGAACTGGCCATGCACTGCCTGTATGAATGCAAGGGTGACGTCATGGTGAGTGTCATGCAGTAGCACACTGACATATTTTAAGTGCACTTCCTGCTGTATTGTGTACCAATCAAACCTGTTTACGCCTGACTGCTCCTTTTCTTAAACTGCTGATCACTGAGAGTGATAGATGGAGGGTTTGTCATACGAGTAGACTATATCTGAATGAACAGTTTGTTTTTGAGTCATTTAAGGATATCTGGTGACATCTGTGACAGGAGATATCAGTTTAGGGATCATCTTTCTGACTTAAAATGAAATTATGTGGAATTATGTATTGCAGAGCCTGAAAAAACAAAGTGTTGATGTGACTGATGTGTGTAAATGCATTACACGCACATGGAAAGTGTGTATGTAAATGAAATGGTCTGCAGTTTTTCTTTCAACAGCATTTTACATGGCAGCATGCATATGAAAAGCATAGGGCCCTATGAAAATGTTTATTTTTTTCCCCAAATTCAGTTTTTTTTTTTTTTTCCAAATTCTGTTTTATCCATTTTCAATTTTCTGGTTTCCCTTTTTTTCCGTTTTCATTTTTCTAGACTGTTTTAATGGTTAAATTAAGTTGTATTAATCAAAAAACATGCCTAATTAATTGAAATCATGAAACTTGCACAATTAAACAGCAATTTATTACAAGTTTAACATTTTTAAGGCCCTATGAAATACTTTTTTTTTTTCTCTCTCAAATTTAGTTTTATTTTAACCAAATTCTATGGTTTCCATTAAAGGGGTGGTTCAGTGGTTTTTTTCTAGGCTTGATTGTGTTTATGGGGTGCAGTCTAACATGTGTTAATGCTTCGTTTTTTTAAAAACGCATTATTTTTCACATAATTTACCTTTATTCCACACCGCTCTGTCCCTTCTATGAGAAACGCGCCGATCAATTTCCTGCTTTTATGAAGCACCTCCCTCAGAAATAGGCGATGGGCTCTGATTGGTTAGCTTAGCCCAGTGTGTGGCTAAACTGCCTTGTAACGCTTCTCATAGCTATGTGAAAATAAGTGTATAATTGTAACCGTTCTTTGCGGAGCTGAGCTGAGAGAGAGATGCAGAGCGTGTGTAGAGCAGGGGAACGCGAGGAACAGTATTAAGAACCGCTGCTTTAGAACATTGATTTTGAAACTTGTGAATCCATTAGAATCGTTAGAAGACAGAATCGTGATTCATATATGAATAGATTATTACCTGCACCTCTAGTTTTCTCATCCTCTTCTCTAAAGCAGCGCAGCATGGCCTCGCCCCCTTTGCTGCCTTTTCCCGAGGGCGGGGTTTATCTGGGTTTGTTACGTCACAAACCCGGGAAGTAACTCGTTGTAGTCCCTACCAGCCGTTTTTGTAGGCATTAAACTGCCAGGATATCTCCGTTTGCATTGAACTTTCAGCTTCTTAACTTTGCAGATATTGTTTATGCTCAAACAGCAACATTACACACTAACTAACGTTAAAAAAGTGAAATCGCAATGAATTTCTTGATTTCATTTTAATGGTTTCATCAAGTTTTAATAGTCAAAAGCATCTAAAAAACATTTCCCCCCTTTTTTCAGAAATACTGTGTTGTGTATTTTATACACAAATATTCCTAAAAAATAATGTTTTAATAATAATTGTATTAGTAGTAGTTCTGTCACAGGTTCTTCAAGTTAGACCAAACTTTTATTTTGACTGGTTGCTGTAAAGACCTTTAAGTTTCCGTTTGTATATTTAGATGAAAATAGGAAAATTTCAGGAAAAAATAAAAATTCATTGTAAATAATTCACAAGTTCAGTTTATTAGCTACTGCATTAGGAATCAAGAATTAACAATGAATAACAATTCTTGCAGCATTTGTTAATCTAAGTGAATGCTAATATATGAATATACAATTGTTCATTGTTAATTCATGTTCATCCATAATACATTGTCTAATGATAATTTATACACAAATACTACCCTAAATGAACAATTGCTGTAATACTTTCTATTAATTTATTTAGAATTAAAAGTACTAAACTAAATTCTCTCTAAGACTGCTGTAATGTACAGTACAATGGAATATTTTTAATCAAGGTCCTTTTAAATTAATGTGTAGTGTTTTTCCCCCCAAAACAAATCTTTCCAAAGCAACTATATCCAACTATATATACCTTAGGAACTAGGGATGCACGATATTATCGGACCGATATCCGAATCGGCCCATAATGGCTTTAAATGTACATATTGGCATCAGCCCGATTTGAAGAATTATGCCGATATGTCTTGCCGATAAGAGGAATAGGTTAACTCACATGTGCTCAGGGTGTGCTAGCGATTAGATCACGTCAGCAGTGTGACTCATTTCTGAAGCAAAGTTTTGCCTGAATGGTGATTGGATTCATTGCTTTGGGTAAGCTGCATTTAAACTGAGAATGCATGTACAGAATGATGCATTTGGTGTGTGATAAGAGTAAATGTAATAGCACCTGCAGCGGCAGCCTCCTCCGGGTCATAATGCCCATTTGGTAAGGAGTTTTAATTCTGTAGGGGATGCTGTTGGCCTACTTTTAATGAAATGAAAGTAAAATACACAAATAACATTTAGATTGTTTCTGATTAAACAAAGCAGTAATTGATGTCATAAAATCATGAGTATGTTTTGATTTAAAGGTCAGAAGCTATAGCTTACATGAAAAAAAATCACAAACATGACACTTGTAAATTAAAT
>NW_015640445.1:471431-473848 GCF_001515625.1 Sinocyclocheilus rhinocerous | reverse complement strand
ATTTTCAGAATTTTTACAACTCTTTTGCTTTAGACCATCTACAAATGTTAAATCTTAAAATAAAATGTTAAGGTTACTACTGCATCTTTCTGAAAATTTGTTTTCTTTATAGTTAGTTTATTTATAGTTATTTTCAAAGCTTCAATGTACTGTCATTATAAAAGTACTTCATTATTGTTTATTTAATTCTAACATATAAGTTCTTGTTAAAAACTAACCAAAATTAAAAATAATTTGTTTATAATTTCCACACAGGAGAGACTTGGTGTTGTTTCCAAACAAAAGGAAATATATATCGGTATCGGCATCGACCAAAAAGAGTTGAAAAATATCAGCATATCGGATATCGGCAAAAATCCAATATCGTGCATCCCTATTAGGGACCATAACTAGTAATTATGACTCTTGTGTAAGTACTGTACATTAATGCATCTTGGACCATAACTAGTAATTATGACTCTTGTGTAAGTACTGTACATTGTAAAATGCATCTTTTCATGCAAAATGCCACTTTTTTCATTAAATTAAATAATATAATATTGATAAATACTATTTATTTCGATTCACTTGATAATTGTCATTTTTCTAAACAGCATATCATGTAATTGAATCTGTTTTTTCATCAGTTGGCAGACCTAGTTTATTTATTTATGATAACTGATTGCAATCCTGGTGAAACCAGTGTGGCCTGCTAATTGATTACCCCTGTTTTATGGAAACACAAATGGTGCAATGTGTTTTGATATGATTCTTTTCAACGTTCGCTCAGCTGAGCCAGCAGCTGCAACAACACAACAGCCAGCCGCTTACTGCTGAGCTGTCACTCCGCCGCTATAGCAACCACCTGTCAATCACAGGTTCATGTCCAGAACGATACACTAACGATGACTAAATCATGTGCGTTGTGCTTCTGAGCCAATTACACTGCAAAATAAAAAGCTATTTGTTGCTTTGTGGTTCGTATCACATGTGAAGCACTTCTGCAGAACCTGAAAGTCAGCTAGACTCTCTGTGAAGTCTCTGGGAGGTTTGTGGTG
This sequence comes from Sinocyclocheilus rhinocerous, assembly GCF_001515625.1. Classification (NCBI taxonomy): domain Eukaryota; kingdom Metazoa; phylum Chordata; class Actinopteri; order Cypriniformes; family Cyprinidae; genus Sinocyclocheilus; species Sinocyclocheilus rhinocerous. The sequence continues at coordinate 472,811 of NW_015640445.1, read as the reverse complement.
TTTATTGAGTGTCAGTGATAAGAGAGATGCACTGACAATTGGTTTCACGTTGTTGCTTTCAATAGTTTTATCTTGTTGCATCTTATGTTTTGTAATTGCAAGTTGTTTGTTGCTTTGTGTTTCATGCAAATGAGTAATTGTGTTAACCACTAGCTAACATGGTCTTGATGTAGATTTTAACACGTTAATATGAATGACAGACGGGTTCAGCAGCAAAATTAAATCCCAAACAGATTGGCCTTGTGATGAGGTCTGTCATGTTATGTGTTTTGAGTTATAACGATGATACATTTTTTTCATTAGAGTTTGAGTTAGAATAGTTTGTAAGAGCATGAGTATAAACGCATCGAGTCTGTAAAAGCCGACTAGATGCATTTCCTGCTCGGTGTCGTGACATTTAATGTCTCCGACAACCTCTATAGTCCAAATGTTATTAAAGGATTAGTTCATTTCCAGAATATACATTTCCTGATAATTTACTCACCCCCATGTCATCCAAGATGTTCATGTCTTTCTTTCTTCAGTTGAAAAGAAATTAAGGTTTTTGAGGAAAACATTCCAGGATTTTTCTTCACGTTGGAAAGTTCACGCTTGATGTGGGCTAAGTACCGACCCAGTGTTTACAAAGCGAACGTGCAAAGAAAGACAACTGCCCTTTACAAAAAAAATGTAAAATGATGTCGGGCGATTTTGGAGTTGGAGGAAAAAATGAGATGGAGTTTTTCGTCTTACCCTACCTTTTTGAACCGGAGTACACAGACGAAGAACTAGCTACATGTGACCTTTCCAGAGTGATAACGTAATGCATGAAGTCATGGACGTATCGCACAGCTAGTGCAAGATGACTATTTGTGGTTAAAAGTATATCTACTTAAAAAAAATTTTTTTTGAAAATGGCTGATCGTTTCACTAGACAAGACCCTTTTTCCTCGACTGGGATCGTGTAGAGCCCTTTGAAGCTGCATTGAAACTGCAATGTGGACCTTCAACCTCTTGATCCCCATTAAAGTCCACTATATGGAGAAAAATCCTGGAATGTTTTCCTCAAAAACCTAAATTTCTTTTCGACTTGAAAAGAAATCTTTATCGTTGAAGTGAACTAATCCTTTAATGGCCTTTTTAAGGACATGTACAAGCTTAAAAAATGTCATGAGTGGGGTATTACTTATGTATTTTATGTCATACGATACAGCTAAATGAGAAAATATCTAACCACAGACCTTATTTGATACAGTGCAATGACATTATTTTTAAATATGTCTTAAGTATCCAGGTACTTTTTGGGGCTTCAATATAAAGTTCACATGCTGCGACATGTTGAACTTTGGTTGTTCAGATCAGTGTTTCCCAACCGTGGTGCCGCGGCACCCTGGGGTGCCG
>NW_015640445.1:470840-471400 GCF_001515625.1 Sinocyclocheilus rhinocerous | reverse complement strand
TTTAGGACTAAACATTATTTGGATAATTGGTATAAAAAAAAAAAAAAGTTTAATATTTTAACCCTACTGTTAGACATACCTGAAAAACTAAAAAGCAATTCATTTACTTCGAAGGCCTGTCGTTATTTTTTATTTGTGCTATCATTATTAATTTCTTTATTTGTTCTTATTTTATTACTGACTGCTTACTTGTCATTTTTTATTCAATTCAAAGTTTTAAAAAAAATCTGTATTTTCTGCAAGCTTTTTTCCCCAAGATAAATTTAGATGCCTTTCTAAAAAAGGGCACTTAGAAACTCCAAAAGGACACCAAAGAACCAAATGATATAAGGAGCCCATATAAGCACATATGAAAGAAAAAATTATTATAATTGTATAGTATGTGTACAGTGCAACAGCAAAGAGCTTTTTTTACATTTTAGAGAAGCCAAGTTGCGATACCGAACAGGACAACATGGAGATGTCAAAAAAAAACTAAACCAATCGCCTGCTGACTGCATATATCTACTACAGTACACCGATCCATTCAGTATAACTAAACACAGCAACATAAACACGAC
>NW_015640445.1:463372-469654 GCF_001515625.1 Sinocyclocheilus rhinocerous | reverse complement strand
CTGTGCATAAATACAATGTGCGATCAGTGCGTCAAGAGCACTCATACATGCATTATTATAACGGACTCACGCGTGCTTATTGTACGACTCCTGTACACCACCGCAATCGTCTTTACCTTGATTGCAGTCTTCATCCATCAAAACTTTACTAGCGAGACTGGTTATCGAGTCGAGAAAACATAGTTTGCGTCTCATCTGGCAATAATTTCCAAAGGGTGCCGCGACTAAAAAAAGGTTGGGAAACACTGGTCCAGATCATTAAAAGTTGAAAAAGGGCCATATATAAGAAAAAAACTCACATTCAAGCTCGATGACCCAGAAAAGACTATGGTGTCCTCGATTTATTGTACCCTGAGAGAGTGTATGGTGGAGAAAGGCGGAGAGAACAAGAGGGATTATCCAGCGACTTGCACAGCTGGGTTAAATGCCTTCAGCAAAAGCCTTTTACACATGTTGTTAAGGATATAGCAGTGGTCTTGCAGAATTGCATCTCTCCTGCCCTCATTAATCTCTTCATATCCACTCTAGGGCATAACATGCCCTGATGTGTGTTTCTCTAACTTGTGACTACATCTCTTCGGCCAAAACACATCACACACCGCAGCCAGTTTTGTTTCCTCAACCATGCTAATTTCACTTCCTTTTTCATTTTTTCAGGGAGCCCTCACCCTTCTGTTGTTAAAAAACCCCATCTTTCCCAAAGCGCACCCTCTGGCTGGCTACCACTACTCTGGTAAGTCCCCTTCACCATCAAGCACACTTTCTTTTTTTCTTTTTTTATTGGCCGAGGTGATGAGTTAATCCGTATGGCATGCGTTACCCCGTTCACCCCCTGTGCTGGCATTCCAAACCACGCTCCGTGTCTCAGTTATAAACAAAAGCAGCTGAGTGGAGGGGAGGGGTTCGACTGAGAGACTGCTGGGTGACCGAGTGGGTTGCTGGGTAGAGTACGGGAGGAGAGGAGAGGGAGTGTGTCTGTGGCATGTTGTTAAATCCTAGGAGAAGACAGCGGCATCATTGTTTGTCTGGACATGTGTGTGCTGGCTGTTTGCCCCCTCTCTGTCCTTTGTGTGCGGATATGTTTGTGTTAGCGGGTGGGGGTGCTCTATAAGAGGACAGGCTAAACGGACAGCAGCCTCTATCTGATTCTGTGCACCGTTTGTCTGTCCCGCACAGGCTCTGACAGCTGGACGCCAGGGGAACGGCGTTTCTTCAACAAAGGCATTACTACCTACAAGAAGGACTTTTTCATGGTCCAGAAACTGGTACGTACAGGTTTGAACAAAAACCTCACAATGATTGTCAATCCCCCACACAAATCAAATTATGTGGCATGAAGAGAAGATGGGAGAAAGTCATATTTAGATACGTATATTATAGAGAGTTTGGCCCAGTTGAACATTGTAGCAACACTTTAACAACAAACTACAACACCCTAGCAATCACATAGCATTGCACTAAAAACACTTAAAACATTCTAGCAATAGCCTAACATCCACCTGTAACATGCTAGCAACACCTTAACACTTCCAACTGAAAAACCCTGGGAGTTGCATGGCTATGCACTAAAATATGTTAGAAATGTTTTGGCAAGAGCAACAAATAGAACACTCTAGAAGCCACATAGCAATGCACTAAAACATTCTAGCAATAGCCAATGCTGGGTGGATTACTTACAAATTGTAATCCATTACTGATTCCAAATTAACTGGCAAAAATTGTAGTTGGTAACGTAATCCATTACATTACACATTTTAGGTAATATAATTTGACTACTTTCTGATTACTTTTGGAATACTTTTGATCTAACTTGTTTATCTCAATAATTTAATTGTGCCATATTGCTATAAAAATACAAAGAGAAAGTAAATAAATTCCATTTGTTGTTATTAACGACTTGTAATGCATTATTACATTACATCAAGGTTTCCCAAGCTGGGGTCTGTGAAGGAACTGCAGGGAAATCACGAGTTTAATAAAAGTTCATAATTGATCAAATCATGAAAATGTGAAATTAGAAATCAGAAATCATTTTAAAAATAACAATCAAAATAAACGCATCTTACAAAAATACTTACAAAATAAATCATCCTAGCAAACAAATAGAACAACTCTAGCAACCAGTGAGAAAATTTTCAAACAAAAATAAATCACTCGGAACACCTTAGCAACTGCATAGCATCACCCTAGCAACCACCACTGACAGTTTTGCATGGGTTCCAGTTCTAGTGAATTCTGGTAATAATGAATTGTGTTGATGTTTGACTTGAAGGTGAGCTCCAAGACAGTGGCTCAGTGTGTGGAGTTCTACTACACATATAAGAAGCAGGTGAAGATCGGCAGGAACGGAACACTCATATACGGAGAAGCAGAGCCACCAGAGACTAAACCCACAACAGAGGAGGAAGTGGACAATAAAGTGAGTTCCTGTGGCTTTGTGTCTAAATGTACCTGGGTGGTTTAATGGCCTGCAAACCAGTGAAGCATCAAAATGTTTCTTCTCATTCAGAGTTCACAGAAATTCGAATTTCGGAAAGAAGACGTGGAGAGCAGGAAGTGGGAAGGGTCATGTGACAGGAAACAAGAAAACAGCCCGGGCAGGTTGACACAATCGCTACAGGCCACTGAAAATGTGAGTTTGGGGAGATTTGATTTGCACGAGGTTGCAAAAACGCCTGGTGCCTACAGAAATTTGCAGTTCTCCAATGTTCATGACCAGCTCTGGCCTACTTGAAATAATAAGAAAACAGGTCTGCAATAGACATTAGTCATGTGTAGTTCAGCACAGTAGGGTATTTATAGCGCCATCTAGTGGTATGCCTCATTACAAGCTTAAATGATTTATCCAGTGCATAGTGCACTTAATATTGTCTACATATTAGAGACCATCCTGCTTGAGTAACCTGCAATTAACTTGCTGAACGGCACAATAGTGAACTCTTACATGGGGTTTGAACCAGATATCCTTCACTACACCACCTCTCAGCCATCACAGAGGATGTTCCCTGTGTCTAATATCTGTATGCATTCAGCTGTGGTTGCTTTAAGTAATCATCCGTTTCCTGTTAGGCTGCTGCCATCTTGGTCTTAAGAAGTCAGGAGGACAGCACTAGAGATCCGTCCACATTGGGGGTCAGTCATCCTCATCCTCCTCCTCCTCCTCCACCACAACCAACATCTAAACCCCGCTCTGACACCACAGGCCGGAAAAGCACTGGCAATACAGTAAAGGGACAAACGAACCAAGAGGGTGAATTCCCCTGCAAGAAGTGTGGCAGGTCAGTTTATTGGGATACACACTTTATGCAATTTACTAACGATAATAGTGTAACACTTTTTGTTTATTATTTACCTTATTTTATTTACTTAAGCTTACCTTTTATTTATTTATATATATTTATTTTCGATTTACCTTCATTTAAAATGCTTGTTTATTTATTAATTCATTCATATAAATTGACCATTTATGTAAAGTTACCTTATTTTATTTATTTCACATGTATCTTGTATTTGTTTCTGTATTTAAATTTACATTTATAAATTTAAGGGGGTCTGAATACTTTCCGTACCCACTGTATATTTTAAATTTACCTGATTTTTATACCATCATTATTTCATTATTTTATTTATTTACGTATTTTATCCCTATGCCATTACATTTTTGTGTTTATTATGTTCTCTAAACCTCACAATGTGTGAACTACAGTGTTGGGGAGTAATCAACTAAAAGTTGCGACACTACTAACTTAACCATATTTTTCAGTAGTGTGACAGTAGTTCCGGTGTTTTCACAAGAGTGTAGCAGTAACAAGCTAGTTTCTCCAACCAGTAGCATGTAGCTTGACAAAATATTTTAGTTTCTGTGTTACATTGTATTGTGTATTCAGCTTCACAGTCAAGCAAACTGAGGTAATAATCAGTTACAAAGGCCTTTTTCACTTTTATGTAGCATTGGAAAGATTCATTTCAGTGGCTCCTGTAAATGAACCTGTTGATTCAAAAATAATTCTGAGATTCAATTGTTGGACATAAGTCCTTGTGCTTAGGCTAAATGCTGCTGTCCATCATTTTTTAATGATATAAATTAGGATGTTTTCACTTTGTACAAGCTTGCTGTTTTTGAAAATAAAATAAATTGTTGTACATATTGTTATATATGCTGCCGTTTCAAAAACTAGCTCCCTCAACACTGGTGTGTTGTGCATATCACTAGACGACATGCACTGGCGGTGTGGTCGTTTCACACAGCTGATATATAGCTGCTCATAAAAAGACCAGGGGTCTTACGAGGAATCAGTAAAGCTTGTCAGCTCTAAGGTGTTACATGCGTCAGGGATTAGTCAAGTAGTAAGCAGTAAAAAGGCAACATCTGATTTTGATTGGAGATTTTATCCATGGCAACAGTCGGCTTGTTAAAATCAACCGTCTCTTAGCAACCAAGTCCATGGAGATGTTGAATGCCACGTTCCCTGATCTGTACACATCAGCGTCTGTGTGATTTGAATACACGCATATGCTCTTTTATTTTTTTACTAGGTAGTACTGTGGCAGTATCTGTATTATCACCATATTCATATTCAATAGTACTTACATGGTTCTATGGTATATGAGGATACCATTTTATTAGCATGGAGCCAGTGTTTATGGAGATTTAATGTACAAATGTCTTATTTGTAGTTGTGTAACTTGTAAGTTCACCAAAAATGACTTGTATCATTCCAAACCTGTATGACTTTCTTTTTCTTAAACACAAAGACAAATGTATTACACCACAAAAAAAAAAAAACTAAAAAAGTGGCTGTATTACAAGTTATCTGACTGAAGTCATATTATAGCTTTCCATTAGGGCTGTGTATCGGCAAGAATCTGGCGATACGATACATATCACGATACATGGGTTGCGATACGATATGTTTTGATACATTGCGATACTGTAAGCAAGGCGATATATTGGAATATTTCTTATATTAGGAATAGGATAATTTTAGGAAAGCTGTCATTAAGAACACTTCAACATATGCAAACCTTAAAAAAAAGTTGGGATCTGCATTTGCATTAATTAGTCACTGTAACATTCAATGTCATTGAACCACTTTTTGTGCAGTACGAGTAAAGGGGGCAAAGTAAAGTGCTTGCAGGATTCTTTAGTTAAATAAAATGTTTAAAATGTAAGCTATTATAAACAGACCATATATATTTTAGACCCTGCTTTAAAGGTTCACAGTTTAAGTTAAAGGTGCTGTATGTAGGATTGACACAGAGTGGTTGAACTAGGTATTGCATTCCAAATTCAAAATATTGGAGAGGGTTTTTTTCACCCGGCCCCTCCTTCTCAGACTTGACGCACACGCAAGTTGCCACCCGGGGTGCCAAAATACAATTGGGTAAACTGGCAGTGGGCGGGTTTCACAAACCAAAACAGAGACCGACATTCCGGCCCGGAAAGCACATTTTGAAAGGAGAATAACTGACTGTAGCATTGTTTTTCAGATAAACAAGCATGTTGACTTTTTAAAAAGTTTAAATATCTGCAAACATATTATGGTATCTTTATGCTTTAGTAGAGTCAAAAACTTACATACAGCACCTTTAAAAATGGTAACATACAATGTCATAACATTTTGATCTGAACAAAATAATTACATCTGTTCAATATCAATGAAAAATAAAGTGCTTGCAGGAAGAACATAAAGAACTGTGTGAAGAACATGAGCACACGTGCGCACACACACACACACACACACACACGTGCGTGGAGAGTGTCAGTGTGTGAATGCGGTGGAGAAAATCAAATGCAAATTCCCTCCAAAAGTAAAAGTGTGCTTCATGACTTACATCATATCAAAGTCTAGTTATGAACGGCAAGGACAAAACATTTATAGCTGTTTTAGTAGTTTAAAACACATCCTCAATTATCTAATTATGTGCGGCTTGGACGCGGCGTCCATCAAAAATAGCCTAATCGCCTATCTTTAGCTAGCATGACCATATTTTAGTTTTCCAAAAAGAGGACAGTGGGTGTGGGCGAGGCGGGGGGCTGGGGTGTGGTTGGTTGGTGGTTAAAGTAATCCACGAAAGCACCCAAAGTAGCACAATCTCAAATATCAAAACTCAAAATATGTCATTTCCATACCTAATATACATATTTACAGTCACTGTTAAACATATTTATCATAAACGCAGCTAAAAAGCTTCCTATCAGTGGCCGTCCTTCACAAAACCTAACAGCACAGTTTTATCATCGGTAGAATGCAAAATGTTTCAATACAAGCATTTCAATCA
>NW_015640445.1:457770-463253 GCF_001515625.1 Sinocyclocheilus rhinocerous | reverse complement strand
CAACAGTTTAAAAGTAGCCCAATTCTGTGGAAAAAACGCGGACTTGGCAACCCTGCATCCAACAAGAGCTACCGGAGTCAGCTTTGACTGATCACGGGTCGAGAATAAGGAGAGATGATGACTGAGAAGACCATGCTGGAGTATTTCTCAACAGATCCTGAGCTCATTGACAAATATCTAATCTTGTAAGATGTGCTCCCTTTACACAGAGTCCGTGTGATTGCAAAATCGAAAGTGAAAGTAAACAGCGCAAACGCTCATTCAAAAATATTTAAATACACCGCATCATGAGAGCGGCTCCCTGATGCGCCAAAATTATATACAATTGTAGCGTCTGCATAAAATCAGCATCCAACACGAGCTGCAGGAGTCAGATTTGACTGATCACGGGTTGAGAGGAGAGATGGCTGGCAGACCATGCTGGAGAATTTGCTGCTCAACAGATCCTGAGCTCATTGACAAATATCTAATCTTTATTTACACAGAGCGCACGTGATCACAAAATCAAAAAGTGAAAGTGAACAGCGAGCGCTCATTCAAAAGAGATTATATTCTCTGCATATTGATAGCGGCCCCCTGATGCGCAAAAATTCTATGCAATATTAGAATGTTTGCGGGAGTGGGCGGGACTGGACACAGTCCTCGCAGGGCTCTAATACAAAAATGCACACTATGAATGGCGACTGTAGAAAGCAAAAGCCGAATCCCGGACAATTTGGGCGATTTAGAAATTCCGGCCGGACGCATTTTTTCAAGGTCCAAAAAGAGGACATGTCCTGGAAAAAGAGCACATATGGTCACCCTACTTTAGCGAAGCAGCGCGGAGAGACGCTTCTGAAATGTGCCACGGCGCGGCTGCTATAAACACAAGCATGGTGTTCTTCGAATATTTGACGCTGGCATTGCACATTTTACACACCGCATGACTTTTGACGGGATATAAAATCAAAACGAAACAACTGCCATGAACCTTGTATGATTTAAAAAAATATATAAATATCGATATTGCGTTCTTGAGAATCGATACAGTATCGCCAAACAAAATATCGCAATATTCAAGTGTATCGATATTTTCTTACACGCCTACTTTCCATAAGAAACCAGCCAAATTTAGGTCATTATTCACTGAATATTTTGACCGGCCCATGACTATCCTTGGCAATCTCAAGAGAAAAGTAGCAGCATGTTTGATTCATGTACAAATTATTCTTTTTATTTAAATTAATGATTTGGTTGATCCAGTTCACAAATCCGGCTGATTTGGTTCTCAGGTTCAACTCATTGAATAAATAATCTGCTTTGCTGATTTTATGAACAAAATTATTTTTAGTAAGATCTTTGCAATGAATCAGTTGATCCAGTTTACAAAACCAGTTTGAGTGATTCATTCACGATTCCAGTTGATCCGGTTCTTGGGTGCAACTGTGTGATCTGCATGTCTGATTTGTGAACAAATCATTCCTTTTACTTGGATTTTTGCAATGAATCAGTTTTTTCAAAACTTGTCTGTATAATGCATTCACAAACCGGTTCTTTGGTATAGCTTACTGACTCTGATGATGATCAGCATGTCTGATTCGTGAATGACTCATTCTTTTGAGTCAGATCTTGGAAACTCCAAGATGTGCATAAATTCTAAACATGTGCATAAAAAAAACGTATGTGCACAATTGAGTAGGATAAACATTATATCCGATAAGAAAAATGTGCATAAACTACGATGGAAACACATTTACTGAATAAATTCCACCATGCCCATTAAAAAAACTCATGTGACTTTGCGTGATGGGACGGGATAACGTGACTACCCAGCGGACCGAGCTCGTTGCACAGCATCTGAAATATTGTTTTGGTCGTTCTGAAATACCTGAGCAAAGTCTGTCATCAAAGTATTTCTGTATAATTGTCTTACACGTAGGGGTGTGTGATATTGACAAAAAATAATATCTCAATATTTTCTTGAATTTTATTGATAACGATAAATAGACGATATTTTATGTTATTGTGCTGTATCTTAAAGACTCCTAAAGTTTTTGGTATTCTTCATATTCTGTGTGGTGGTCAGTTCACACTGATAGAAATTTGCAATGCAGAGGAAACACAGAAGCTGCGTCTAAAGTGGCATTTAGATGTATTTACACACTACTGTTTAGTGCAGAACATGAATGCATAATTACAAAAATTACAAATGCATGAATAATGTTTTGATATATTAAACATAAAACGTTGAATACTGTTATTTGAAATTATTTAAATAATAAAAAGAAACTTTAAATGTGAAATTAAAACTGCCAGCAGGTGGCAGCAAGTCAGTGTTAATAAGTGAGTCATTGCGATTGAACCAATAACATAAAAACGGTTGATTCATGTTCCTCAGAGACGAAAAACAGTGCTGTGGCTGCAGGGCTCGCAAAATCGCTAGCCCTTAAATCTTAAATGCAGATCTCCCGCGGGTCCTTAAAAACTCCTAAAGTGAGTTGTATCAAACTTAAGGCCATAAAAAGTTTTAAATACGTTAAATGGTATAAGAAATGTCTTAATTATAATTTCAAGAGGTTTTACAGTTGGGTACGGAAAGACAAGATTCGCGATACGGCTTTATTTAACTTCAAAAAGCAATGATGTCATTGAATAAATATGAGCACTGCACATTTCAAGTTAAAAACGCGGGGCGCGGATATCTTTATCTGAATGTATCTGAAGGGAACTGACTGTCCTCAGAAAGGTGTCCTTGGCATTTTAATTTTATGAGTGCTGAGCCGCTTTGTGTACAGCCGTTACCGGGGAAACCGCAATATTTCAGCACTCCTAAAGCGCCACCTCGTGGCAGAGAATGAATTTTTCCAATAAATAAGCCTTTCTTGCCATTTATATTTGACCTATAATTCCTGATAAAGCAGCGTGTATGAACGCGGAGCTGCTTTGTGTACAGCCGTTACCGGGGAAACCGCAATATTTCAGCACTCCTAAAGCGCCACCTCGTGGCAGAGAATGAATTTGCATTTCCAATAAGCCTTTCTTGCGGTTTATGGTCAGATCAATGCAAATATCAACTATCAACTCATGTTTTTACACAGCAAACACATAGAGTTGTAAATGAGAAAGAAGTTAATGTGCCTTCTAAAAATTTAATTAAGACCGTAATATTTATGTTTTAAATTTACATAATTTATATGCTTGATTTATCCCTTTTCATAAAAATGGTCTAAAGGCTGAAATGCTGTTGTATAAGATTTTCGTTTTTTGTGAAAACCTGTATTTGAACTGTAAATCATGTAATTTTATGGCTCAATACTGTATGTTACCATAGACATTGTCCAACCCCACTCATACTGTGTTCATTTTACTTGTGCAGCTCTTAAAATGGGTCATAAATTGCCTTAAATTTATTTTTAAAAATTCTGCAGATACACTGTAAATAGTGAAATAAAATTCCTTCCTTCATATTTGTTGATATTTGTGTATTGAAAATATTTTTGATTGACATTTAAACTCCTATCTGATTTTCTATATTAAAAAAAAAAGGCCTTTTTTTATTTGGGCTAGTTAAATTAATTTTCGGGCTACCAAAACCTGAAGAGTACCTGCCCAAAGGGCTACCAGGGATTTTGAAATGTTGCGAGCCCTGGGCTGTGTTTTGAATTATTTTTTTGTCGAAATAGAGCAAAAACGTGTCTAAAACGTAAGTTTCTTAATTAACTTGTTTTTTGAACGGTTGTAAAAAAAAATCTATATTACGTTTGTAATCATGGTAATTTTTGGAGAAAGAAACGACACTCTTTGTGTATTGATTAACTATATGAAATGATATAAATATATACATTTTCTGTCGCCATATCTTGAATTTTGTGATCATTCTAAATGCTTTTTATTAGACTGAATCATGCAGTGAAAGAACACACTCTAACTGCGCACTCGCAGTCTAGACTTCACGTAATGTAAGCGTGCAACTCTGTAGGGGTGTTTTGAATGGGTTTTGCAAAATACTCGATAATGTCAAATCGCACATCGTTAAAACAACAATTACGATATTATCGCAGACGATATATATCGCACACCACACGATTGCATTCACAAACTGCTCGCTCTGAGGTGCAAGTAATTCATCATATATGAAAACTATTATATTAAGAGGCTTCTCCTACTTTTCTTGGTGATACTTTTTGTTGGTGATACGATTTTGTTTTCTTTGACTCGTTGCATGGAAACGGTGCTTTATTCGCAAATGTTTTATGCGATATTCCAGTTAAATTCAAATCTTTGGATGGAAACAATGATCTGCATGTCTGATTCTTGAATGAATCTTTCTTTTGAGTTGGATCTTTGCATTGAATCGGTTGAATCAGTTTAAATGATTTGTTCATGAATCCAGCTGATCTGGTTCTCGAGTTCAACTGACTCAATGATCTGCATGTCTGACACTTGAATGAATCATTCTTTTGAGTTGGGTCTTTGCAATAAATGGGTAGAACCACTTTAAATGATTAACTCATGAATCTGACTGATCTGGTTCAGTTAATCTAGTTCACGAAATCTGACCTAAAGATCTGAACATTGTGTTTTTTCCAGGATCTTCTATAAAGTGAAGAGCCGCAGTGCCCACATGAAGAGTCACGCCGAGGCGGAGAAAAAGGCAGCTGCGCTCCGGCAGAGGGAGGCCGAGCAGAGGGAGGCCGAGCAGCTGGCGGCAGCCGCCTTGTTGGCCGCCCAGCAGAACGGAGCGATGGGGGATCAGAGCAGAGCGAGGAGAGCCAGCAGCGACGACTCCTCAGAGGAAGAGGAGGATGCAGATGATGAAGACTGGCACTAGCTAACAATCTCTTTTGTATGGCCGAGAAAAAACCTATTTATTTTTATTTTACCAGCCAACAAGACCCATCCCAAAAGAACAGTTTCAGGGACTGGCTTACTCCCGTAGAGTGTTCGTGTGAGTGCGTATGTGTGTTATGTGTACATGAAACAGACAAAGATGGAGACCGATGCTGTAGAAGCATTCAGGGGCTAAATGTTCAGATATAGGGCTATTGGGAGTGTAAGCCATGCCATCTCGGTGTGAATGTGTGTGTGTGTCTATAATATGCACTTTCGGACTCATCCTACACACACTGATCTGACCGCAGCACATCTATCCAGTGTCTGTGCACAGAACTCACTCACTGTTCTCCCGTGAAACGAACCATTATGGATTCAGTGCTGTGGAAGTAGAAGGACACAGAAGCAAGTGTGCGTGTGTGTTTAGTCTTTTCCTCCTTTTTTCGAAATGAATACGACGGTATCTTTCTCTTCCACGTGACTGCCAAACGCTTGCACAACTGCGCTTGTACGCCTGGTCTTGATCTCCAGTGCTGTAATTTTGGGCTTTCTGTTTTGAGTATCTCAAAGGTGAAGTTAATCCGGAATGGAAAATTCTGTCATTTTCTCACCCTCGTGTCATTCCAAACTGCCTTTTTTTTTTCTCTCTCTCTGTTCAGAACACAAAATGA